>NC_135906.1:12602305-12674805 GCF_964194155.1 Cetorhinus maximus | reverse complement strand
ATGGGTGACCGGGGGAGGGGGAGCTGAGCAAAAACCTGACTACGGCCATCATTGTCGAAATTGAAAGTGAGCGGAGCCTCGTGTTGGACGGGCACAGGTGCTGCATGGGAGTGCGGTCAGTGGGTGGGTGGAGATGTGGGTCAGCTCAGATGGACAACTGAAAGGGAACCCCAGCAGGCAGCATTACAAATGCTCGGCACCGTGAGATGGGTGTGATGGGCGGAGGCTCTGTGTGAGTGGGAGGGAGCTTACACCAGTCTCCAAAAGGCCCTGCCACACACACACACACACACACACACTTCTCCCTCCAGGATCACTCCTGTGTCGGCTGTGGGGAGCTGAACGGCTAGTGGTGGGGATGCAGTGGGAGGACTTGCGAAGCCTGTCAATGAAGCTGAAAGGCACCATTACACATTATTCACTCAAAGTGAATATATTTTCAGATTGTAAAGTGGCAATAAGTGTTCACCCACGGAACCAATTGTGATCAGGATTTCTTAACTTTTCTAGGCCTGCCACTTATTCTAGGTGCTGCCCTGACATCTGCAGCAGGGGTGGAGACAGCCTGTGCAATGGTTGGCCAATCTCTCGATTGCCTTCACATCTTTCCTAAAGTGCAGCGCCCAGAACTGGACGCAATACTCCAGCTGAGGCCGAACTAGCGTCTTAAACAAACTCAACATAACTTCCTCCTTGCTGTTGTATTCTACGCCCCTATCACTAAAGTGGAGGATGCTGTCGGCTTTATTAACCAATCTCTCAACCTGTCCTGCCACATTCAATGATTTGTGCACATATTCATTAGAGCAGTGGTTCTCGAAATGACCCTGGAGAACATGACTGTTCCTCCAGTCTACAATAATAACCATTCACTATTACTCTCTGCTTTCCTGTTCATCACATTTTTGCTAATAAGCCTATCATGTGATAGACGATGTAACACCTTGTGAAAGTCCAGAGAGGTGACATCTACCATACTGCCCGTATCAATTCCTTCCGCCACCTCAAAGAACTGGATTAAATGATTGAATAATGACTTGCCTTTACAGGTTTATATTCATTAATCCATATTCTCCCCAAGCGACAATACATTTGGTCAGGATATTGCCTTGGAAAGTCACCCCTCTGCTGACATTGGGCTCTGGTTGTCGACAATGTTCCTCCCGCTTTTTTATTTAAAGGGCAGTGGTGGGAGAGGGGAGGGTGGTCCTAAAATTTGCAAATGTTCCAGCCCCCCTGCGACCAAACCCCCTCCATAAGAAAAACCGAAAGGCTGTGGTCAGAGCCTCCACAATTTCCACCCTTCCTTCCCCCGGAGTCCGAGGATGGAATCGTTCCGGACTGCGGCGGGGGTGGGGTCTTAATCTACTTGGCGCTGCCAACGTTTGAAGAACCTCCCCCCTTTTTTCCCATTTCTATCCAATTCAATCCCTTCTCCTTTACCGCGATATTAGCAGCATCCTTTCTCTTAGGGGAGAATTTTCTCCCCGTCAGGCGGGCGGGTCCGGAGTGGGTGTGTCCGGCGGCGCGCCGCCATTTTACTATTAAGGCCCGCCCAGCGTGAAGCACGGCTGGTAGCGCTCAGCCCTCCCTGTGCGAGGGGTGGGGTGGGTGGGGGAGGAGGGGGAGTCGGGGGTCTGCGCTCTTTCGTGTAATCGTTGCGAGAGAGCGTAGCAATCTTGCTGAGGCACGGAGCTCCCTCAGGGAGATTATATTCAAGCGGAAACGTCGAAATAAAAAAAAGTTAAAAATCATTCGCACGTGTTCCCCTCATGTGATGCTTATCAAATGTTTAAAAAGTATTTAATAATTTAATAAACCCTTCATGAAACCTCTTCCCACCTGCGAATGAGGTTTCATGAAAAATGCAAAGGTCGCCTGGGCTCTTCGCCAGCCCCCACCCCCCCCTCTGCCAACCTTAAGGTTGGACGGGCAGCTCCTGACAATTAGGGTAATTAGCGTATCAATGTCCTTGGACAGTTCGGCAGGCGCGCAGCCGACTCTGGTGCACGCCCGCCGAAGGAAAGACGGGAATGGCGCGCGGTGATGTTGGGATGCACGCCCGACGTCACTGGGCGTCATTTTACACGTCAGCGAGTGAGACCCGCTCCCGCTCGCCGAGCAGAAGATTCTGCCCTTAGTGAAGACAAATGCAAGGGGATTCCTTTAGAACCTCAGACATGTCCTCAGTCTCCGTAAGAAAATGGCCCTTTTGGCCCCGAATCAACCCCAACCTCCCTCTGAATATTTATATGTCCCTTTACACATTGTTCACTAATCTATTCTTGTCCACTCTCTTATCTTTTCAGTTCTGTGTACTTTGTGAATTTACTTTGGTTCTCCATGTATAATGATCCTGAACAATTATCATAAGCCTCTTTTATCTGTTCCATTTTAATCTCTATATCTTTAGTCATCCCTGGGAGCTTTCCTTTATAAGGACTTCTACATATTCTTTCTGGGGATTTGAATGTATTATTTATGGGCACTTGTGTTTTTTTTTGAGCCTTAGATTTCAGTGAAGGGACTTACACTGGTAGTTCTCAGGAGATTGAAATTTTAGCCTTTTGGAGTGCAGGCTCCAGCAACATTCAAGAAACTCAACACCATCCAGGAAAAAACAGCCCAATTGATCAGCACCCTATCCACCACCTTCAACATCCTCTCCCTCCACCACCGACGCACAGTAGCAGCAGTGTGTACCGTCTACAAGATGCACTGCAGCAACTCACCAAGATTCCTTTGACAGCACCTTCCAAACCTCTGACCTCTACCACCTAGAAGGACAAGGGTAGCAGATATGCATGGGAACACCACCTCCTCTAAGACCGCCCCCAACCAAGACACTCACCATCCTGACTTGGAAAAACATCGCCGTTCCTTCACTGTCGCTGGGTCAAAATCCTGGAACTCCCTCCCTAACAGCACTTTGGGTGTACCTATACCACATGGGCTGCAGCGGTTCAAGAAGGCAGCTCACCACCAGCAGTGTTGGCTGTGTGTCATTGTGGTTAGAGACAGCCTCACTAAACACACTCTTTATCAACCAACAATTGCTCGCCGATTGATTATCCTAATGATGTTCCATGCTCCCTTCACTCTTCCAACTGTCCTTGGTAAACTCCAATTATCTCATCCTACAAGGTCTCCCTCCTTGCTCCTTGCATTTTTACCAGATTGAAAGGCAGACACATCACTCCACATCCCGCTTAAACCAATTCTCTCCCTCCAACCCCAAAGCAATGGAACCTCACTGCCTCCATCCTTCTAAAATCCACCTGAATTGGGGATACAATGGCCTAGTGGTAATGTTACCGCAATAGTAATCCTGAGGCCCAGGCTAATGGTCTGGGGGCATTGGGCTCAAACGCCACAATATATTTAAATTTAAATTCAATCAGTCAAATAATCTGAAATTGAAAGCTAGTCTCAGTGATGGGAACCATGAAGCCACCATCGATTGTTGTAAAAACCCATCTGGTTCACTAATGCCCCTTAAGGGAAGGAAATCTGCTGTTCTTACCCGGTCTGATCTACATCTGACTCCAGACCCACAGCGATGTGGTTGACTCTTAACTATCCTCTGAAATGGCCTAGCAAGCCCTCTCTGTTCCAAGGGTGATTAGAGATGGGCAACAAATGCTGGCCCCTGCCAGCGATGCCCACATTCCATGAAAGAATAAATTTTAGAAAAATGTTGGCACCTGCCTCGACTCTCTTTTCATTCTGCCAGCCCTCACGGGCATCCCTTCGATCGAACGCCGCAGTTTCCCCGTTAAGGATGAGTGAGCCTCGCATCGGCCTCCCAAGCGACACAGAGCGGGGCAGAAACCAAGACCGAGCCGAAGGGTTGCCGGCTTACCTAACGCGAGTAGCCAAAGACTAGAGGGAAGGCCCGTGTTTGGAGATCACCTTTCACAACCTCAGGACGTCGCAAAGCGCTTCCCTCTGAATGAAGTACTTTCGAAGCCTGCCAAGCAGTGTGTGTGCACGAGGAAATACTTATCACTCAATGCAAAGTGTCATTTTTCTGTTAACAAAACCCACTTGTAGAAGTGGCACATTATCGCAGGTGAATTGGTTGGCGCAAATTTACTGGAAGATTTTGCCTTTTCTAAACTTGGAAGCGAAACCAAGAGTCATGCGGCGATACAATATGCCACTGTTAGTTCAAGATATTCTCATTTGTACACGCGAGAGACAGGGTAAATACTTTCAGCTCCACGAGATACACTGGTCCTGACGAAGGGGCGCTGATCTCTGTTCCTCTCCGCACGGGTGCTGCCAGTTGTGCTGGGCATTTTCAACACTTCCCATTTCTCTTGGAGCGAAACAACCCCTTTCTGCCAGCCCTCCAGAAATCAATCAGGCTCTTGTGAGCCTCTCGTTCCCCTTCAGCAAGAAATCCAGCAGCAGCTGCCTGAGACCTGGTTTGACACAGCGTTAAATGCGAATTTCAAATAAAAGAGTTAAGGTGTCAAGAAAACATGAAATTCGCTGAGCAAAAAAATAAATCAATGTCAGAGGAATAAATTGATATTTTTTTAAAAAGTGAGTAAATAATAGAAATGACCATTAAAAAGTATGAGAAAGAGAGAGAGAGAGAGAGAGTGTGTGTGTGCATTGTGAGGAACTAACACCTCATCCTATATATTTTTAGAAAACATATATAGATATCCTCATTGTTATTCTGTACATTTTAAAAGCGGAACAAAGATCCCTAAAATGGCGGAACCTGCGTCTGTCTGTGAGTTCTGAACGAAAGGAGCCATGTTGCAGTTTCAGGGAAACTCACACCTCGTTATCTCTGAGGAGCCACTAATGGACGACACAGCCCAACTTCAAAGAGAGCTATACAAAGGCCATCTGCATTTAATAATCCAGGCTGGCCAGAAGGGGACTGATGGCCTTCTAAGACAAAAGGCCCTGCAACCTTTCTTTCAATTTGTAATCGCTGAGACATTCTTCAAACCCAGCCACATTCCAAATGATGGATACGCATCCTTTGCTGGAGATGGGTGGAGAGGTGCAGGTCATGTAACACAGGCCTGTGGCTTGTTGAACAAGTTAATGTTGCATAACTGAAAGGAATAGCCCGGTCTGCTCTTTTATTATCTGACTGGCAGCCTCACGGACTAGGAGCTCTGCCCAGGTGAAACACCTGGCCCCATCTACACTACTTCTGCTGGAAATCCTGTACCATTGCCTACAATATTGACTCTTCCCTTGTGTCTACCTCATCTTGTGAAGTCAGCACCACCGGAAAAGTGAATTATACAGCATCGGTTTTCAACCTGCCGACCTCCATGAAGGAATACCTCATTGGACTTTGATTCTGGACTCTGGAGCCCACATGAAACAATATTTCTTTTCTCTGTAGCTTCTGTACTTAAAACTTTCTTCTCTCTAACCCTCTTTTACTGTATAAATGTGAGGGGGTGATTTTGCGACCCTCCTTTCCATTTTTTGAGTGTATGTAAATAAACTAACCCTTTGAGTTCAGCCCATCTTGAGTTTTCTGTGGGGCTACTAATAGAAAATTGGATCACACAAAAACCGTGGGGTTAGGAAATATGCCACCACTTATAAAGAGGGAAATAAATTAAAAACAGCTTTCTGTTTTTGGACAGGTGGTGAGACGATATTTAAGTGCTGTTTAAATTAACCCCCTTCCTGTCCACAACAGTGTAGTTGTGAGTGTGCATATGTGTATGTCCATTTAACTCTCAGTATTCACACACACTGAAGCTCTCTCTCTCACACACACACTCTCTCTCCCACACACACACACTCCCTCTTGCACACACACACTCTCTCTTGTACACACACTCTCCCACACACACATGGACTCGCACACACACTGACACACATGCACACACACACTCTCTCCCACACACACACACTCCCTCTTGCACACACATATGTAAAAAGCAAGAGGGTAGCCAGGGAAAGGGTAGGCCCACTCAGGGACAGAGATGGGAATCTGTGTGTGGAGCCAGAAGAAATAGGAGAGATACTAAATGAATACTTCTCATCAGTATTCACCAAAGAGAAGGACTTAGCGGTCGATTTGTCTAGGGAAGAGTGTGTCGATAGCCTGGATCATGTTGAGATCAAAACAGAGGAGATGTTAGGCGTCTTGAAGAATATTAGGGTGGATAAGTCCCCAGGGCCAGATGGGATCTACCCCAGAGTACTGAGGGAGGCAAGGGAGGAGATTGCTGGGGCCTTGACAGGAATCTTTGTACCCTCACTGGCTACGGGTGAGGTCCCAGAGGACTGGAGAATGGCCAATGTTGTTCCATTGTTTAAGAAGGGTAGCAGGGATAATCCAAGAAATTACAGGCTGGTGAGCTTAACATCAGTGGTAAGGAAATTATTGGAGAAGATTCTTCGTGACAGGATTTACTACCATTTGGAAGCAAATGGGCGTATTAGTGAGAGGCAGCATGGTTTTGTGAAGGGGAAGTCGTGTCTCACTAACTTGATCAAGTTTTTCGAGGAAGTGACAAAGATGATCAACGATGGAAGGGCAGTGGATGTTATCTACATGGATTTCATTAAGGCCTTTGACAAGGTCCCTCATGGCAGACTGGTACAGAAGGTAAAGTCGCACGGGATCAGAGGTGAGCTGGCAAGATGGATACAGAATTGGCTTGGTCATAGAAGACAGAGGGTAGCAGTGGAAGGGTGCTTTTCTGAATGGAGAGCTGTGACTAGTGGAGTTCCGCAGGGATCAGTGCTGGGACCTTTGCTGTTTGTGGTATACATAAATGATTTGGAGGAAAATGTAACTGGGCTAATTAGTAAGTTTGCAGATGACACTAAGGTTGGAGGAGTTGCAGATAGTGAAGAGGATTGTCAAAGGATACAACGGGATATAGATCGGTTGGAGACCTGGACTGAGAAATGGCAGATGGAGTTTAATCCGGACAAATGCGAGGTAATGCATTTTGGAAGGTCTAATACAGGCAGGAATTATACAGTAAATGGCAGAACCCTTAAGTGCATCAACGGGCAGAGGGATCTGGGTGTACAGGTCCGCAGGTCACTGAAAGTGGCTACGCAGATGGATAAGGTAGTCAGGAAGGCATATGGCATGCTTGCCTTCATTGCAGGGGTATTGAGTATAAAAGCTGGGAAGTCATGTTGCAGCTGTATAGAACCTTAGTTAGGCCACACTTAGAATATTGTGTAATTCTGGTCGCCACATTACCAGAAGGATATGGAGGCGTTGGAGAGGGTGCAGAGGAGGTTTAGCAGGATGCTACCTGGTCTGGAGGTTATTAGCTATGAGGAGAGTTTGGAGAAACTTGGATTGTTCTCACTAGAGCGACGGAGATTGAGGGGCGACTTGATAGAAGTTTACAAAATTATGAGTGGCATGGACAGAGTAGATAGTCAGAAGCTTTTTCCCAGGGTGGAAGAGTCAATTATTAGGGGACATAGATTAAAGTTGAGAGGAGAAAACTATAGAGGAGATGTGCAGGGCAAGTTTTTTACGCAGAGGGTAGTGAGTGTCTGGAATTCGCTGCCAGAGGAGGTGGTGGAAGAAGGTACGATAGTGGTGTTTAAGAGGCAGCTTGTCAAATACATGAATAGGATGGGAATAGAGGGATGCGGACCCCGGAAGTGCAAAATGTTTTAGTTGACGGGCAATATGATCGGCACAGGCTTGGAGGGCCGGAAGGCCTGTTCCTGTGCTATACTTTTCTTTGTTCTTTATTCACACACTCTCTCACAAACACATACACTGTCCCTCACACACACATACACTCTCTCTCTCTCACAAACACACACTCACTCACACATACGCTCTCTCTCACACAGACATACAATCTCTCTCACACACACACACACACACACTCTCACACACACATACGCTCTTTCACAAACACATACACTCTCTCTCACACACACATACACACACAAACACACACACACACTCACACACACGTACAGTCTCGCTCACACACACATACACACACTTTCTCTCGCACACTTTTAAATGGTCATTTTTACTAATTACTCATTTTTTACATTATCAACTTATTGCTTTGACATTGATTTTCTTTTTTGTTCATCAACTTATATGTTTTCTTCACACCTTAACTTGTTTTTTGAAATTCATGTTCAACTTTATGTCAAACCAGATCTCAGGCAGCTGTAGCTGGTTTTCTTGCTGAAGGGGAACGAGAGGCTCACAAGAGTCTGATTGATTTTTCAAGTCAGAAGAAGTCAGAAGTCGATTACTAGGGGACATAGATTTAAGGTGAGAGGAGAAAACTATAGAGGAGATGTATGGGCAAGTTTTTTACGCAGAGGGTAGTGAGTGTCTGGAATTCACTGCCAGGGGAGGTGGTGGAAGCAGGTACCATAGTGATGTGGCAAAAGAAGTTATTTTTACTCCAAGAGAGCAAGTAGGTGTTGGAAACGCTCAGCACATCTTGCGGCATCTGTGCAGAGAGAAACAGGGGTCAGCGACCCTTCATCGGAATCAATGTAGATCGTGGACCTGAAGCATTGACTCTGTTTCTGTCTCCACCGATGCTGCCTGGCCTGCTGGGTACTTTCTGTTTATATTTCAGACTTCCAACATCTGCAGCACTTTGCTCTCCTGCTATACGCTCCATGCTGGGCATTTGTAAGTGTGGCTATTTTCAATTAACGGTGGGGAGATATTTATCACTCAATGCAAAGAGTAATTTTCCTGCTAAACAAAACCCAAGGGCAGATGGAAATAGCACATGATTGCGGGTAAATTGGTAGGCGCTAATTTACTGGAAGGTTTTGCCATTTTTAAACTTGGAAGTGAAACCAAGAGTCATGCGTCAATACAATATGTCACTGTTAGCTCAAGATATTCCCATTTGTACATGGGATTGTTGTTTGCGATGCTTGTGAGGTTTGAGTCTTTTGGATGCTGCTGTCCGGATATTGCACAGGGCCAGGTTCAAAGAAGCAGCGCTGGTTGTATAATATGAATGATCAAGTTGTGCGCACTTGTTTGACAAAGCCGTGGTTGTAAGGGTATCAAACTGCAACCTGGGTGGGCTTTACAAATAGGGGCATAGGGTACAAAAGTGAAGACGTTTTTTCCAAACCGAGATGAAACATTTCAACCCCCACTGTGACTGCGGTTAGCAATTCTGGGGGCCTGAAGGATGATGTGAGGGGGAGGGTTAAAGTCGAAGGTGGGGTGGGTGGTGAGATAAGGAGAAACAGGAGAAGACCCGTGACTTTCTCCTTGGCCCCAGTCTATCCAGTTTTTGTGCTCAGGTTGCTGGAGTGGGTCTTGAACCCACATTCTACAGTGACAGCACTGCCCCCTGAGCCGCAGTTGAGACAGGGAGCCCCTACGGGACGGGACTCGGAGTTTAGCACCTCCCTGCGATGGGTGCTGATCTCCCCTTTTAGCAGGAGTTTGCTGCATCTCATCAACCCATTCACTCCAAACCGCTGATGTGCGCATTAACACGAAGATTAGAGAGTCTTCATAAATAGCTCCCCATCAAAGCTCAGGGACGCCACGAGATGGACTAATAATGACTTGTGTCAGCATAATGAATGAAAACAATTAGCAGCCTGGCTGTTTTTGTTCATCCTGTTCCATTCTATTAGGCAACAAGAGGCAGGAGATGTTCGCACTCTCTACCGGCACATTGCCATCAGCCAGAGTTTAATAGTCCGCCTTCTATGAGTTCCTCAGTGACTGTTTTCATTAAAAACTGCACGGGTCTACTCACTAATGCAATTTAATTCCAAGCTTCATTGGTTACAGACTGTGTTTCCATCCCCAGCGAAGGAAGTGGGATTTTTTTCTTTTTAAAATAAAAAGGCTAGTTTATACTTTGAGGGTTCGATTGCTCATCTGTTACACTTATACTCTGAATTATTTAGACAGTTTAAGGCCAATATAACTTTTCCTCGTGCCACAACTCGTTCTCCCGCCTGCGATTTGTGCCACGACCCAAGAGGGAATGAATTTCATTTCCAGTTCCCTGTGTTCCCACTCTTACCCTCTCCCTGCTTTTAAATGCCCTGGGATGAGTGTATGATTTGGGATGGGCGGTGGTGCTGCCAGGGTGCGCAGAGATCCAGGAAGCCGATGGTGAGATGGTCGGCCAAGACACTATTAAACTCATTATAACGCCCGACATTAACCTCCTCCCGAGGGCACAGAAGGAAAGAAAAAAAGCAGTTCGGACCAGTACTCTTATTTCCCAGTTTTTACTGGTGTTCCATTTTAAGGTATGCCGGACCAGTTCGGAGCAGTACTCTTATTTCCCAGTTTTGACTGTTTTTCCCTTCTGGGGAAGATTCCAGTTTTTCATATTGTCCCCAGATATTCCTCAATAGATCAACACCCAAGACTTGTTTTTAAAAAAAATCACCCTGGGGATTTGGACATCACTGTGTTATGGCACAGCAGATGGTAAATGCTGAGTTGTTCAAATCCCAGAGGGAAACTTGAAACAACTACCCCAACTATTTTACAATCTAGGTTTATTTTGAGATGCGCGTCTTGAATTCAGTAGTAATAAGACCACCGAGTCTTATAGGTTTCCTATAAAACTAAATTAAACCTTTATTAGTAAAAAAAAAAATGGTTTTAAGCACATGCATAGGTTTACAAATTACTACTATGATAATTCCTAGCTCACCTAGTTAATCTAACTCCCAGTTCCACCTCCGTTAAGGCAACAGTAAAACACATAGATTTTAAAAGGCCCAGGCAAAGTAACACACAATACCCTGAAGTTGGATTCAAAGTGAGTTTTCTTCACTTCATTTCGTGTAGACAGCAAATTGAGGCTTAGAGGCTGGAAGCTTTTTCTACTTATTAGATCTTAGAATGCCTTTCTCTTACACATAACCTCATCCCCTTTATACAAGTTCTTAAGTTGCATCCAGGAGAACCTTTTTAGTCAGTACGTAGAAAGCCCAACAAGTAAGGGGTCAGCCCTGGACCTAATATTCAGAAATGAGCCCGGGCAGGTGGAAGGTGTATCAGCAGGGGAGCATTTTGGAAGTAGTGACCATAACTCAGTTAGATTTAGGATAGTTATGGAAAAGGATAAGGTTGGGCTGGGAATAGAGGTTCTAAACTGGGGAAAGGCTAATTTTACTAAGATGAGATGCGATTTGGCCCACGTGGACTGGGAGCAGCTACTTACAGATAAAACTGTGTCAGAGCAGTGGGAGGCATTCAAGAAGGAAATAGCGAGAGCACAGGGAAAATATGTCCCCGTAAAGACAAAGTGGGGGACCAACTCCGGAGAACCCTGGATCTCAAGGGACATAAATGTTAGAATTAAGAAAAAATGAGAAGCTTATGGCAGATACCGAGGGCTCAATACGGCAGAGTCCCTAAATGAGTATAAAAAGTGCAGGGGGGAACTTAAAAAGGAAATTAGGAAAGCTAAGACAGTGCATGAGAAAGCATTGGTGGGTAGAATAAAGGAAAACCCAAAGGGTTTTTTTAAATATATAAAAAGCAAGAAAATAACTAGGGAAAGAATAGGGCCAATTAGGGACCATAGAGATAATCTGTGTGTGGACCCGGAAGATGTGGGTACAGTCCTCAGTGAATCCTTTGCGTTGGTCTTCACAATGGAAAATGAAGACACAGGTATAGATATCAGGGAGGAGGACTGTGAAATATTAGAGGATTAGAGGGTCTGAGCTATGAGGAAAGATTGGATAGGCTGGTGTTGTTTCCCTTGGAGCAGCGAAGGTTGAGGGGGGACCTGATAGAGGTGTATAAGATTATGAGGGACACAGATAGGGTGGATAGGAAGGTACTTTTTCCATTAGTAGAGGGGTCAATAACCAGGGAACATAGATTTAAGGTAAGAGGTCGAAGGCTAAGAGCGGAGTTGAGGAGAAATTTTTTCACCTAGAGGGTGTCGGGAGTCTGGAACTCACTGCCTGAAAGGGTGGTTGAGTCAGAAACTCTTGTAACATTTAAGAAGCATTTAGATATTCACCTGTGTTGCCATAGCCTCCAGGGCTATGGGCCAAGCGCTGGAAAATGGGACTAGTGTAGTCAGATCTTTGTTGACTGGCAACAAAGATGGGCTGAATGGCCTCCTTGTGTGCTGTAAACTCTATGAGTCTATAATTGGCCCATTGGAATTACGGAGGGGAGGCTGACAACAAAGATAAATTTAAATCGCTAGTTCCCCCTGCTGGTCCAGTGGATAATAACAACTCCTGGTGCTCCTTTTAAGGGTCACCCCCAATAGAGAGACGGCGGATGGTGAAATAAGAAGCAAAATGCATCCATTACAGCAACCATTCTCCCCTCAGCAAAACAAAATACACATTCTAAACCTTCGTACCCTTTCTGTATCTCTTTCCTGCTTCTTCCTCACATCTATGTACACTTTGTTCAGTATCCCATCTTGCTTCACTCTGGTCATCACAGGATCACAGGGTTTTAATGGCATAGAAGGAGGCTATTCAGCCCATCGTGTCTGAGTCCCAGCTCTGCAAATGAGCATTATGACCGAGTGGCATTGCCCTACAGTTCACAACACTCCCAAGCTTCGTATCATCCACAAACTTTGAAATTGTTCCCTGCACACCAAGATCTAGATCATTAATATATATTAGGAACAGCAAGGGTGCCAATACCGACCCCTGGGGAACTCCACTACAAACCTTCCTCCAGCCTGAAAAATAACCATTGACCATTACTCTCTGCTTTCTATTTTTCAGCTAATTTTGTATCCACGTTGCTACTGTCCCTTTTATTCCATGAACAATAACTTTTCTCACAAGTCTCTTGTGTGGCACTGTGTCAAATGCCTTTTGAAAGTCCATGTACACCACATCAACAGCATTACCCTCATCGACCTTTTCTGTTACCTCTTCAAAAAAACTCCAGCAAGTTAGTTAAACACGATTTTCCCTTTAGAAATCCATGCTGGCTCTTCCTTAACAATCCATATTTTTCCATGTGACTATTAATTCTATCCCGAATAATTGTTTCTAGAAGCTTCCCTACCGCTGACGTTAAACTGACTGGTCTTTGGTTGCTGGGCTTATCCTTACAACCTCTTTTGAACAAGGGCGTAATGTTTGCAATTCTCCAGTCCTCTGGCACCTCCCCTGAGTCTAGGGAAGACTGAAAGATTATGGCCAATGTGCCTGCACAATTTCTACTCTCATTTCCTTCAATATCCTTGGAAGCGTCTCATCTGGTCCCGGTGCCTTGTCAACTTTAAATACTGACAGTCTATTCAATACTTTCTCCTTATCAATTTTGAACCTTTCTAGTTACAGAGTTTCCTCGCCTGTCACCATGGCCTGGGTAGCATCTACCTCCTTGGTAAAGACGGATGCAAAGTATTCATTTAATACCTCAGCCATGGTCCCTTTGTCCATGTGTAAATTCCCTTTTAGGTCTCTAATCGGCCCTATTCCTTTTACCACCCTTTTACTATGTATATGCCTATAGAAGACTTTGGGATTCCCCTTTATGTTGGCTGTCAGTCTTTTCTCATAATCCCTCTTTGCTTCTCTAATATGCTTTTTCACCTCCCCTCTGAACCTTCTGTATTCCTCTTGGTTCTCAATTGTATTTTCTACCTGACACCTGTCATAATCACCCTTTTTGTTCTTTATCTTAATTTCTATCTCCTTTTTCATCCAAGGAGCTCTGGATTTGTCTGCCCTACCTTTCCCTTTCACTGGAATATACCTTGACTGTGCCCGAACCCATTCCTTTTTGAAGGTAGCCCATTGTTCAGCTACAGTTTTTCCTGCCAATCTTTCATTCCAGTCTATCTGGCCCGGCTCAGTTCTTGCCCCATCGAAGTCGGCTCTTGTCCAGTTAATTATTTTTACTCTGGATTGCCTATCGTCCTTTTCTATCATCATCCTAAAACATACAATACAATGATCAATGTCTCCTAAATGCTCCCCCACTGATACTTCATCTACTTGGCCCACCTCATTTCCAAGAACCAGGTCCAACAGTGTGTCTTTTCTTGTTGGATTGGACACATACTGCTGTAGAAAATTCTCCTGAACACAATCTAGGAACTTTTTCCCCTCTCCACTCTTTACACTACCACTGTCCCAGTCTACATTCGAGTAATTAAAGTCCCCCGTTATAACTACTCTATAATGCCTGCATCTCCCTGTAATTTCCCTGCAGGTTTGTCCTTCTATGTCCTTCTCACTATTTGGTGGCCTATAGACAACACCAAGCAATGTAATTGCACCCTTTTTGTTACTTAGCTCTGGTCAAATTGATTCTGTCCTTGAACCCTCTGGGACATCCTCTTTCTCCAGCACTGCAATGCTCTCCTTAACCAATACCACCACCCTTCCTCCTGTTCTTCCTTTCCTATCTATTTCTGAACACCTTGTACACAGGAATATTTAACACCCAGCCCTGCCCTTCCTTGAGTCAGGTCTCTGTTATCGCCACAACATCATATTTCCACAGGGCAATTTGCACCTGTAACTCCCCAATCTCATTTACTACACTCTGTGCATTCACATACATGCATAGTGACCCTGATTTAGATTTTGTTACTTTCTCCCTTACCCCGACTTTACCTATTAACTTACTATTCTCTATACTAGTGCTATCTGTCCCTCCCAGTATTTTGTGCACCCTGGTATTCCTCTCTAATATTTTCTCTAGGTTCCCACACCCCTGCTGAGTTAGTTTAAAGCCTCCCCAACAACACTAACAGAACGCCCCGCAAGGAACTCAATCCCAGCTCTGTTCAGATGCAACCCGTCCGGCTTGTACAGGTGTCATCTCCCCAAGAGCCAGTCCCAGTGTCCCAGGAATGTAAATCCCTCCCTCCTGCACCATCTTTCCAGCCACGCATTCATCTGCCTTATCCTCCTGTTTCTGTACTCACTAGCATGTGACACTGAGAGCAATCCGGAGATTACTACATTTGAGGTCCTGCTTGCTAATTTTCTACCTAGCTCCCTAAATTCAGGTTGCAGGGCCACATCCCTCTTCCTACCTAAGCCATTGGTGTCAATGTGGACCACAACCACTGGCTGATCGCCCTCCCCCAGAAGAATGTCCTGCAGCCACTCGGTGACATCCTTGACCCTGGCACCAGGGAAGGAACATACCATCCTGGAGCCACATCTACGGCCACAGAAACATCTGTCTGTTCCCCTAACCAATGAATCCCCTATCACTATAGCTCTTTCATCTCCCTCCCCTCCTGTACAGCCAAGCCGCTCGTGGTGCCACAAACCTGGCTCTGACTGCACTCCTCTGAGGAACCAGCGCCCTCACCAGCTTCCAAAACAGAAAACTGATTTGTGAGCAGGACCCCAGGGGACTCCTGCCCTACCTGCCTACTTTTCTTGGACCGCCTGGTGGTCACCCATTCCCTCTCTGTCTCCAGGCCCTTAAGCTGCAGTGTGACCACCCCTCTGAACGTGCTATCCATGTGTCTCTCTCCCCCGCAGATGTGCCACGTTGACTCCAGCCGCCACTCGAGCTCTGAAACCCAGAGTCAAGTTTCTGCAGCTGACAACACTTCCTGCACATGTGGTCAGCTAGGACACCGGTAGCATCCATGACTTCCCACATATTACAGGACACGCATTCCACTCGACTGAGCTGCCCTGCCATGTCTTAACTATAGTTCCCTTACATGAATTTTATTCTACTTTGGATTATTTATAATAATTTATTATATTGGCCCTAGATTTCCCTTATTTCTGGTGCTTCTCAGTTAAATCCAAGTATAGCGACTTGTTTAAAATTATTACACTTTTCTAATTTAGTCGCCCGGGCTGACTTACCAAGGCCGCCACTCTTCTCTCTGAGGAAAGGTAGGAAAGGAAAGGAGCTCCTCCTCCCTCCTCACCGAACTCCCTCAGTCACCTCTGGTCCTGAACTCTTGCTGTTTCTCGTGCTGTATTTATAGCTCATCTGCTCTCCTATGGGTGCTGCTGACTGCCTGTCCCAGTGTCCTCCTCTCGCACTCTCATCTAGGTGCTGCTGACTGCCTGTCCCAGGGTCCTCCTCTCGCACTCTCCTCTAGGTGCTGCTGACTGCCTGTCCCAGGGTCCTCCTCTCACACTCTCCTCTAGGTGCTGCTGACTGCCTGTCACACGGTCCTCCTCTCGCTCTCTCCTCTAGGTGCTGCTGACTGCCTGTCCCAGTGTCCTCCTCTCGCATTCTCCTCTAGGTGCTGCTGACTGCCTGTCCCAGGGTCCTCCTCTCACACTCTCCTCTAGGTGCTGCTGACTGCCAGTCCCAGGGTCCTCCTCTCGCTCTCTCCTCTAGGTGCTGCTGACTGCCTGTCCCAGGGCCCTCCTCTCACACTCTCCTCTAGGTGCTGCTGACTGCCTGTCCCAGGGTCCTCCTCTCACACTCTCCTCTTGGTACTGCTGACTGCCTGTCCCAGTGTCCTCCTCTCGCACTCTCCTCTTGGTACTGCTGACTGCCTGTCCCAGGGTCCTCCTCTCGCACTCTCCTCTAGGTGCTACTGACTGCCTGTCCCAGGGTCCTCCTCTCGCACTCTCATCTAGGTGCTGCTGACTGCCTGTCCCAGGGTCCTCCTCTCACACTCTCCTCTAGGTGCTGCTGACTGCCTGTCCCAGGGTCTTCCTCTCGCACTCTCCTCTAGGTGCTGCTGACTGCCTGTCCCAGGGTCCTCCTCTCACACTCTCCTCTAGGTGCTGCTGACTGCCTGTCCCAGGGTCCTCCTCTCGCACTCTCCTCTAGGTGCTGCTGACTGCCTGTCCCAGGGTCCTCCTCTCGCATTCTCCTCTAGGTGCTGCTGACTGCCTGTCCCAGGGTCCTCCTCTCACATTCTCCTCTAGGTGCTGCTGACTGCCTGTCCCAGGGTCCTCCTCTCGCTCTCTCCTGTAGGTGCTGCTGACTGTCTGTCCCAAGGTCCTCCTCTTGCACTCTCCTCTAGGTGCTACTGACTGCCTGTCCCAGGGCCCTCCTCTTGCACTCTCATCTAGGTGCTGCTGACTGCCTGTCCCAGGGTCCTCCTCTCACTCTCTCCTCTAGGTGCTGCTGACTACCTGTCCCAGGGCCCTCCTCTCGCTCTCTCCTCTAGGTGCTGCTGACTGCCTGTCCCAGGGTCCTCCTCTCGCACTCTCCTCTAGGTGCTGTTGACTGCCTGTCCCAGGGTCCTCCTCTCACACTCTCCTCTGGGTGCTGCTGACTACCTGTCCCAGGGCCCTCCTCTTGCTCTCTCCTCTAGGTGCTGCTGACTGCCTGTCCCAGTGTCCTCCTCTCCCTCTCTTCTCTAGGTGCTGCTGACTGCCTGTCCCGATGTCCTCCTCTCGTCCTCTGCTCTCATCAAAGCAAAAGATTTTTTCCCCTTGTGTGGGAGGTTTGAACCCGGGTCCCTAGAGCGCTACCCTGGGTCTCTGGGTTACTAGTCCAGTCACAATACCACTCCGCTTTAATCAATAAACTTGCACAAGACATTAGAAATGATTCAAAATCAAAAAATGCTGGAAAAACTCAGCAGGTCTGATAGCATCTGTGGAGAGAGAGACAGAGTTATGGCTCTGAAGAAGAATCATACGGACTCAAAACTTTAACTCTATCTTACTCTCCACAGATGGTGTCGGTCCTGCTGAGTCTTTCCAGCATTTTCTGTTTATGTTTCAGATTTCCAGCATCCACAGTATTTTGCCTTTATCCTCGAAACGATTCAGTTGGCTGTTTAACCTCATGTGAGTATCCCATAGGAGAGGAAGGTCGATCTTGGGAGCAACACACCTATCGCATCCCTTAGGATAGGACCTATTGGAAAGAGCGTTCACAATATATCCATTGGGCGCTGTATTGATATAGGTTTTGCCATGGAAGCAAAATACGGGCAGATGCTGGACATCTAAAATAAAGATAAGAAATGCCGGAAATACTGAGTGGGCCAACTCTGTGGAGAGAAACAGAGTTAGCGTTTCAGGTTGACGACCTTTCTTCAGAACCTGAAGAGACCCCACCTTCCGTCACCGTGACCGCTAGTCCTAGATTTCCTCATGAGGGGGAAAAAAGAGTTTGCCTTTACATAGCGCCTTTCACAATCTAAGTACGTCCCAAAGCAGTTTACAGCCAATTTAATAGATTGTGAGGTACAGTGACGATTGGTAAGTAGGAAATGTGGTAGCCAATGTGCTTATGGCAAGCTCCCACAAACAACAGTGATAATGACCAGATAATCAGTGATGCTGATTGATTTGCCAGGACATTGGGAATAACCCCCCCACTACTCTTCAAAATGGTGCATTGGGCACCTAAGAGCAGGCAGGAGCTTGGTTCTCCTCCAAAGATCAGCTCCCCGCCTCAGTACTAAAACTGCCAGCCTAGGTTTCTGTGCTGGAGTCACTGAAGTGGGACTCAAACCCACAACCTTTCAAATCAAAAGGTAAGCACGTTACTAACTGAGCTGCAGCTGATACATTATTCTACGCTCCTTTGGACACCGGAGGCACCTCTCGACAATGAATCAAACGGGTAGACAGATTAATGGTGCGCGTCTTCCATGCGATGGGCTCCGTCATTTGTCACAGCCCCAAATCCAATCCATCTCGCTGTGAAGGAAGGCCGAGAGAGGGCTTAACGCGTTCAAACTCAAATATATTCCACCAGGCATGGATCTGCGCAGCTAGTCCTCGCCAGCTCCAGCAAGCAGTATATCAAAGGTGCCCAGCATCACCTACGCTGTCGGGCATTGCTATCCAAATCCCCTGCTTGACACTCATTTGCTGGGGTCTGAGGGCGGATATCATTCACAAATTGCTCACCGGATGGATGCACGCGAGCCAAATGCAAGGTCATAACCTGCACAGTGTGGAAGCAAAGTCCCTGGACTCATTCCCATCAATCACTTTTTCCAACCCTCGCTTAAGATTTCCATTCAGCAAAGCTCCCTGTGAATAAAATCGCAGGGGAGCTGTAAATGGAAGATGCAAGGATCCTGAAGGGATGGGCTGTGAGAGGAGCGGGGCAGTCTTCTCTCAGTCCGAGTGAAGGGTAACAGGAATTAGAGGGTTAAATTATGAGGACAGGTTGCAAATTTGCTCGGATGCTCTTGGGGAGCCCTGAGCTCTTGAATTCTCATCTTTGCCTCTCCACCCTTCTCTCATCCTTTAAGTCTCTTCTTAAACTCTATCTCTTCAACCACGCTTAATATCTCTGTGTACGTGTGGCTCAGCACCAAATAACGCTCCTGCCTTGGGGCATTTTATAATGTGCCCAGCCCTATATAGATGCATGTTATTTTTGACTGTGCGAGATTTAAGGGTGATCTGATCGAGTTGTGTAAAATGTTAAAGGCGATTTGAGAGGGCAGACAAGGAGAAATTATTTTCTCTGGTGGGTAGCCCGAACAATGGATCTTAAAATTATGAGTTGGCCCATCAGGAGTAAAATCAAAGGGTAATCAAAACCTGAAACACTGTCCAAAACCGCCACACTTTAGGACACGTGTCTTGGCCTTGGAAGGGGAGATATGTCATCGATTCACTAGAATAAGATCAGAAGAAATCGGAGCTGGGGTCGGCCAATTGGCCCAATGAGACTGCTGTGCCATTTGATAAGATCATGCCTGATCTGATTGTGGCCTTAACTCCACCATCCTGCCTGCCCCCCGCCATAACCCATGACTCCCCTGTCAATCAAACATCTGTCTAACTCAGCCTTCATGACCCAGCCTCCGCTGTTCTCTGTGGAAGAGAATTCCAAACACTAATGACCCTCTGAGAGGAGACATTCCTCCTCATCTCCATCTTATATGGGAGACCCCTTGTTTTTAAACTGTGCGCTCCCCCCCCCACCACCACCCCACAACAGATTCCCCCACGAGTGGAAACACCCTCTCAGCATCTAGCCCCCCTTAGAATCTGATACGCCCCTATACCATAATAATGTTTCGAATCTCCAATGAGCGTAGGCCCAACCTGCTCAATCTTTTGTCATAAGATGACCCCTTCACCCCAGGAATCAGCCCCATGAACCTTCTCTGAACTGCCTCCAATCCAAGAATGTCCCTCTTTAAGCAAGATGACCAAAACTGTACACAGTATTCTAGGTGTGGTCTCGCCAATACCCTGTACAGTTGTAGCAAGATTTCCCTACTTCTATGATGAGGTTTTGGGTAAGAGATACGGGGGGGATATGAGGAAGAACCTTTTTAAGCAGCAAGTAGTGACAGCCTGGAACTCGCTGCCTATGAGGGTAATGGAAGCACGGACAATGAACGCTTTCCAAAGGGAATTGGATCGGGTACTTGAGGAAATAAACTCGCAGGGTAACAGGGATAGAGAGGGGGAATGTGCCTGATTGGATTGCTCTACAGAGAGCCGGCATTAAATCAATGGGCTGAATGGGCCTCCTTCTGTGTTGTGTTGACTTTATGATACCTGGACCCCAAGGGTTAAGTTAGGAGGAGAGATTAAACAAACTGGGTTCTATTCTGGGTATTTAGAAAGCTAAAGGGTGATTTAATTGAGATTTTCAAGATATCAAGGAGAAGAGATGGAGTGAATAGAAAGTATTTCCGCTTGTTGGGGAGCAGGGCATCGTCTAAAAATTAGAGCCAGACCTTTCAGAAGTGAAATTAGAAAAAGCTTCTTCACCCAGAGAGTGGTATTTGAAACTTACCTCCACAAATGAAGCTAATTTTCAAACTGAGATTGATCGATCTTTTCATATCAATCAAAGGTATTAAGGGACATAGGGCAAAGGAGAGGATATGGAGTTAGGTTGAAGACCAGTCTCATTGAATGGCTGAGAGCGAGTTTCACACAGGTTGTGCGCAGAGGGCTGACAGTGTACAGGAGAAGGCTGGTGGCTATGCACAATGAAATAATTGGTGCATTGGCAGGTGTGACAGAAAGACTGGAGGTAAAGCCAAGGAATGGAGGAGTCTGGCACAAACCTTGCACAGGGCTTTGCACAGGGCTTGGAGCCCATCCTTTCCAGACTGGGAGCGGTGGGCCAACGCCATGGGAACACTCCCAGACACAGACAAAGGCCGCATGCAATGGCCGATGTCTTATCTCCCACTGCGGCTCAAGCAGAGACCGCTGAACAACTGGGCGATGCTCAGATTACTGTCATGCGAGCTCAACCGCTGCCTCAGGTGCCAGCGTTCAAAGGGTGTCGCGTCGGTTTAACAACCAGCCCGAGGATAACTAGGATTGCTGCATCGCTGAGCTGGGAGCCGCTCCGGGGAGCTTAATCCTCTGGTCCTCACAGGATGACAGCAGTTTTCCTTCCGCCGCTGCCACTCTGCCAATGCCCTTGCTGCCGCCCTGTCTGCCAGCCAGCCCAGGCTTCTGCCGGCCATGCCAAGCTGGCGCACTCTGAAGCTGCGCCTTCTAAGGCCAGAGCCATTCGAGGCCTCCCCCACTGAAATCCAGCAGCCGCTCACCCACCAGCCACCCTGTAACCACTGGGGCAGAAACGGGCCGGAGCACTGGGGCGGGGAAAGGAGCACAGAAGACAGGCGCTAAGGGAATGCGCAAGTGTGATGCGCAGGTGTTTGCGCGCATTGTGGCACGGTTTCATTCCTAAATTTAACCCTGGGGTTTTTTTTTTGTTTTGATTTGGCTTTTCGTTTTGCAGACCCGGTGAGCGTCAGTAAGGGAGAGGTGGCAGGACTGGGCAATTGGGGTTATGTTCACAGTCAGGCCCTTGCAGCCGGAAATGGGCTGTGTTGGTGGCCTCTTCCCTTCCTCTTTCTCCTCCTCCGTCTTCTGCTCAATCTCCTGCTCTTTGGCCTGTTGCTGTAGACCTGGCGGCAGGGTTACAACCTCATGGTGCGGAGATACAGGAGACCATCGTGAATCTTGACACCTGCTCTGCCGAGTAGTGCTGGACTCCCCCCGATAGCAGCTCCGGCAGGGGGAGCCTTGTTTCAGCTTGCCAGCGAGGTGCCCCATGATATTTCACGTGGCAGCATGACTTTCGCCATGCGCATGTCGCCAGTGTGCCCGTGGCCTCCGCACTGAAGCCGTGAGCCGTGTGGTCAGCAGATAGCCCTTGTCGGCCCGAAGCCACCCCCTGGTATCTCATGGAGGCTCGAAAGCAGACGGCACAATGGACTGCCGTAGACTGAAGGCATTGTGACTGCTGCCAAGATACTGGGCACTGGCCTGCATGGTATTCTGAGTATGGACACGCACCAGGTGGAGATTGAAATAATGGAGTCCCTCTCAGCTGCAGTGTTAGAACTGGGGCCTTTATCAAATGAAACTTTTCAAAGTATGGAATTCTTATGGAATTGGTCAGCATAGTATAAGGTCCCCCTTGGCAGAGAAACTGTTTTCTTTCTCTCTCGAGAAAAACCACGTAAACAGTCCCTAGAAATGTCAAGGTTTCCTGATTCTGTGTTGACGTCCCTACGTCAATGGGATGGCATCTTGTACCCTCGGTACGACATTTTACCCACCGGCCGTGATGACGTCTTTTCACGCTGCATCGTCCCAAACCCGTGGCATTAATTATGCATTCCCGGGACACACTCCGTTTCAATGGCAGGGGGGCACTGATTCACCCCCCCACGCCATCACCTCACCGCTTCATCACGCCGGGCACCACATTTAAAGTACAGCCGCGCTCAGTGCTTCCAGCCCAGGTCTGCAGCAAAGAAGACATGGCCCTGAAAGGCAAGGAGGCTGCAGCTCTTGAGTGTCTTTTGGATGCTGTAGAGTTCCTGCTGTGATGTCCTCTACCCCTGCTCTGGCCTCAGGAGGGGCAGCTACATTCCCACTCCAGCTTGGTAGGTGATGGCAGTGGTGGTCAGTGCCAATGCTGCATGGAAGAGGTTGGCCATCCAATGCAGAAAGAGGATGAATGATCTCATCCGTGCCGCCAGGGTAAGGCAACCATCTCATCACTCTAAACTCACACACTCACAAGCCCATCACACATTCACTAGCACCTCACTCACTGCCAGCTCGAGGGACATCACCACTCACTCTCTCACACACACCCTCACATCTCCATCAGGCCTCATCTCCTCTGGAGGCTGCCTCCTCAGCCCTCACCATCTTGAGGCCACTTGCACAGATCAACATGTGTCCCCACACACACCCTGGGATACCCTCCGTCCCCAGTACAGCCCTCACCCTGAAGCCTTTCCCCTTGCCTGAGGCCACTTCTCCCCTTCCCCAAGCAAAGCCCTAGCCCTGCAGCCATTGAAAGGCTACACATGTGGCTGATCTGGTGGGTAGAGACCTGCCCGTGAGCCCCCTAAAAGTGACGTGGTTCTGTCTGTGAAGCCTGGCGCTGATGACTGCGAGTGCTGCCCGAAGCAAGGTGCCAAATAAACCTAAAAGTCCCGAGTGAAGTGCAGCCCGGCAGGTGAACATCGCTTATGTGCTGCTGTGAAACATGTTGCCGTGTTTCCCCGCAGACGTGGACAGACCATCCAGGAGTGGGGCTGGGGGGAGGTGCAGGGGGGATGATTTCAGCGGGTAGGTCTATGAAAAGCTCAGCATTGCCTGGGTGGGGGTGGGAGGAGGGTGGGTGGTGATGATTCCGTGGGGGCGGGCGAGCACTGAGAGGAAGCTCCCTGAAGGCAGAGAGCTGCCTCGGGGAGCTGCAGACCCGAAAACCATGAGATAAAGTTTGGAAAATCAGGAAAACATGGTCCAAGCATCACCATCACCTGAACATACAGGTGAGAAAAATGCTGCCCACAGATTGTTATTTTTCCTTTATCTAATAAAGGAAACCTTATCCTGTCCTTGGATGAGGTTTCATGCCAAATGCAAACTCCGTCTTGCTGATTCGCCCGTCCGCCAACCATCAGGTTGGACGGACCACAAAAAAAATCGTAGTCAATTCCCCCATTAATGGGCTTAATCACCCTCTTAATCGTCAGCGGGTACGCTTCTGGCTTTTGCCCGCACCCTCAGGAATATCGCACGAGGGCGCGATGACATTGGGACGATTGCCCAACGTCTTCCCGCCCGATTTTACGCCCGATCGGGTCGGGCACGCGCCAGTCCGCGGCAGGAATAATTCTGCCCAGGGTGCGTGATGGTGAAGGTCGGGTGAGGCTAGATGGCTCGATGGTTCGGTTTGGTGCCCTGCTTTCGAGACCGGCGCGAGTTGTCACCCATGGGACAGCAAGAGTTAATCACTTCGGGGAGATAAGAGAAAAACGCAAGAGAAAAAGAGGAAAGAAGTGATTTAATCGAGTGCGGCCGAATAAGATCATTTCTATGACATCATCGGAGTTCATCAGCCTTATTACTCAATCCCTGTCATCAGGTCGTTTTCGCATTGAATCCTGGGAAGGTGAGAGCAGTTCCTTTTTTTAAAATGTATAAATTAATGATTAAACTGAAGATGCCTGATGTTAAATTCTCTCTCTCCACCGCACCCCCCGTCATCCACTGCCAGTCTTCAGCATTGATCTAGCGTGGACCCGACATGAGCTCCATTCCTCTGGACAGCAAGGTCGGCATCAACGTGACAGCTCAGTTAGTAAGTGACTAACAATAAACTATTGATTAAAAATATGATTTGAATATATAGAAAATTCTAATTGTGAATCAGTGTTGATCAGACTGAAGTGCAGGTCAAAGGCTACTGGCTTTGCAAAACCCATAAATGGAAATAGTTTAGGGAGACCCATTAGCCATCGTGACCTTAAAAGCTAAGTGTAAGATACTGAGCAACACTTGCTTAAAGACTAGACGTTGCTGTCCAGTTTGTATCTCGAATATGGTCAAAAGAATCGATGGCAGAATAGTGGTAGATTCTCACTGAATCAGGATGACTTGGGAGGCCTTTTAAAATGGTGCCCGGGACTGGATTTCGGGATCCCTGACCCCATCCCCTGGGTGTTTCTGATTTTCTGTAGTGCCTTTTAAGAGTTCCGGCTGGTTCAGGTCGCGAGCTCGCGCCCGGCACCCCTGACCTGGCCGACTCCATTGTGGGGATGGGCACGTCCTAATCCTCTGCCATTTACATGGGGTTGGGCCAGCTTTACAAAAACTCATGGTTCCCGGCACCTCAGAGGCGTTGTGAACCCTACTCTGTATAAGGGGATGTTTTGTAAGGTAAGTTCAAATGGTCCGCCCCATGCCTCCCCATGCCAAGGTGGGAGGCCAGATCAATAGGGGCCATAACTATAAGATAGCTGTGTCAAAATACTGGAACTCCCTCCCTAACATCCTGGGGTTTACCATTGACCAGAAACTGAACTGGACTAGCCATATAAATACTGTGGCTACGAGAACGGATCAGAAGCTGGGGAACGTGTGATGAGTATCTCACCTCCTGACTCCCCAAAGTCTGTCCACCATCTACAAGGCACAAGTCAGGAGCGTGATGGAATACTCTCCACTTGCCTGGATGAGTGTAGCTCCCACAACACTCAAGAAGTTTGACACCATCCAGGACAAAGCAGCCAGGTTGATCAGCACCCCATCCACAAACATTCACTCCCTCCACCACTGACGCACAGTAGCAGCAGTGTGTACCACCTACAAGATGCACTGCAGAAACTCAACAAGGCTCCTTCGACAACACCTTCGAAACCCACGACCATTACCATCCAGAAGGACAAGGGCAGCAGATAGGTGGGAACACCACCACCTGCAAGTTCCCCTCCAAGTCACTCACCGGGATACCGCGGGAGCACGCAATGGCATGGGGACGCTCACCCAACGTCATCGTGTGCCATTTTGCGCCCACACGCCGGGCAGAAGTTCTGCCCATTGAACGCCGCGCGAATGGTCGCTGTTACCTCAAAGCTGGTGGGCACCACTACTCCTGCATGAAGGGAATCAAGGAGCCCAGCAACTCAAAGCCCTGCGTGGGTAAATGAATTACTTTGTCGATGTTTATATCAACATCGGATTGAATCAAGTCACCTTCTTAGGCCAGGAGGAGGGACGTGCGGGAATTTAGTGGAAAAAGCGACAAGCGTAATTTTTTTAAGACACTGACGGGCCTGAATTTTCACACAGACGGAGAGGCTCTCCATCTTTGGGAAAATGGCACTGGAAACCCGAATCCAGAAGACCCGCCCCGAACATGTACGTGGAGGGGCAGGGGAGGGAGTGCGGGGACCATGGAAACAGGGGTGGGTCGCAAATCGGGCATCTGCATCTCACAGGGGCAACTGCACATGTTAAACGTTCTTGTTGCGAAAGGGAAGGGTGAGGTGTCTCAGGAATTTGAGCAACGGGTGAAGATAGATGTTTCACGCTGCCACTATGCAGTAGCAACACGAGTGCTATTCGCCACTAACAGGATGCTGCCGTCAAGCCTAAAAGGCGTCCTGACTATCACATCAATGAGTGACGTGATATATGAATTTCCATGCTGGTGCGACGCCAGGTATGTAGGCCCTAATCAGAGTCAACTTTCCTGGTTTGAATTTAAACAAAAGCTTGACAGTTAACTGTTCCCTGGTACATTCTCCATAGCAATGCCTCGACCAAGTAGAGTCCACTTGCCAACCAATCAGCCCTCCCTTTTCATGCAGTATAAATTGTCGTTCCCTACGCTATTGGTGTTCTTGTGAACTGTCCTGATGAGTTAAAAATGAAAAGCTTCAACAACATATCCCTCTTTCAGCAATTAAAAAATATACTCCGAGGTACGCTGCTCTCCAACAAGAGGGAAAGGCACCACCAATGAGCTTGACTCAGTCACGTAGAAATGAATGAAACCATTACCAGCATAGCCACTGGCCTCAAACATTGCAAACACACAACTTGAGAAGTCCTTCGCAACCTGGACCCTTCACATTACTGCCAATGGCTGTCAATAAGGCCCCAAAGCCACTAGCCTGTGCCCGTTCAAACCATAGCCACAATGCTGAGATTTCCAGTGAGGGTCAGTGAGAGACTTCACACCCAATGCCTGCTGAAGTGATTGTATGTGCTAAAGGCAGGCAGATAATGCACATTGTGCAGGGTGAGGCCACGACAATGCTGGTCCAGCTCTTCGAATGATCTGCATTATCCATTCACCTCCAGGGCCCAACTTCAGGAGTCTTTTTTTCATTCATTTATGGGATGTGGGCTTCACTGGCTGGGTCAGCATTTATTGCCCATCCTTTATTGCCCTTGAGAAGGTGGTGGTGAGCTGCCTTCTTGAACCACTGCACTCCATGTGGTGTAGGTACACCCACAGTGCTGTTAGGGAGGGAGTTCCAGGATTTTGACCCAGCGACAGTGAAGGAACGGCGATATATTTCCAAGTCAGGATGGTGTGTGGCTTGGAGGGGAACTTGCAGGTGGTGGTGTTCCCATGTGCTTGTCCTTCTAGATGGTAGTGGTCGTGGGTTTGGAAGGTGCTGTCTAAGGAACCTTGGTGAGTTCTTGGAGTGGGCGACATATGTAACATGCATTGCTCCCATAAACCTCAGCTCCCTTACAAACCACAGCCTCTGTCACCCGGAATACAAAGGCTGCCAAAGGAGTGGGGGCAGCAGGCGTGCACTCTTCCCTGGAGCATGAACAGCATCTTGATGTGTGTCGCCCACACTGAGCTCACTGTCTGACACAGGCCTGCAGATGACTTCACACCCAGCACTCATTCCTGAGCTGCAGCTGCTAACCTCCATCTGATCATCCAGCCTGATCATTGAGCCCCTACTTAATGTCAAGCATGGGGTGGGCAGCGAATGATCCAAGGAGCGCCTCAGTTGTTGTACCTTTGTTCAGCGCTACCTCATGCGAAGGAGTGGGGGAGGGAGGAGGCCTTCCACTGGCTCACAAGCGTACTCACAGCCTTGCCCGTGATGGCAGCAATGTGAGATGGACCTCAGCCGGCCTCATAGACACTGGTAAGAGTGTCCTTCAACATGTTAACATTCTCATTGAGGTGTGTAGCGCACAAAGACACACCAAGACATCTAAGGGGGAAGTAATGGGCATTCTAAAAGTGCTTAATTGTGACATTTGCAAGGTGTAAAGTGTAACCACGGTGAACCCATTAGTTCTCTAGGCGAGACCGCTCGCCCATGCACGTTCCTACGAAGTGACCCCTGTGTTGCCTTGGAGGAGGTAAAGACAGGTCGCTCGCTGCTCAGTCTATACGGCGATGAGTGGTGACCAGTTTCCTTGTTCAGGCACCCATTGGAGAGCTCCTTCAGCCTGTGACCTCAGCATTTCTGCATGGGCAGCCACGGTCGCCGGCACCTGTGGATCAGACAAGGGCTCTGGTGGAGGGGCCGGGGACATGACAGAAGCTGGGGCTGCTGAGGAGCCCTTAGTACCTTCACCGCCCTTGGGTTGGCCCTCGGGAGGGGTTGATGGAGCCAGATGCTGGTGCGCAGCAGTCGTCCATTCCATCCACACGGTGGCTGCCCTGTTCAGGGTATGCAGCTCCTCAAATCTTCCATGGATGCCATAATAATGCAGAATACCATTAGCAGCTAGTGGTGCCAAGACGCTGCACCTCCATCACTGGGCCTTGTGATGCCTTTCCATGCTTTAAATGATTCGGTGTACTCCTTCAGCGCGCTGTCAATAGACAGCAACAATGACTGTATTTTCCTGTGGAAAGTCCATGATAGGCCATCTGTTCCAGGTTCAACAGCCATCTGGGTGATATTTAGAGAGTTTGCACTCACCTGGCTGCTCACTAGCACCTGCTCTGATGCATAAAAACCAGGACCAGCCACCCCCTGGCACACAAATGGGGCTTCCTAACGGCCAGCTTTCTCAGGCTCAACTGATCCGCCCAACCCACCATGAGCCCAGCTCCCCCTCTGCCCTTCTTCTGGGGTCAGCCGCCACGACCTCCCATTACACCTCCCCAACCCCTCTATAGAAAGAAAGTCGGGGCAGTTTTAGAGGAGTCAGGTTTGCAGGAGCTGGGAATTCTCCTGACTCTGCGCAGCCGCAGCGAGAGCGGGAATCCAGGCCTCGCTTTTCCTTTTTTGACCAACTTCACCCTTGACCCCCCCCACCCACCATTTTGTGTTGATCCATTTAGGGCCATGTTTATTTAGTCTGGTTTCATTCGTTGAAGGGATGGTTTTATCCTGCATGCTCAGCACTTACACCTTGAAAATTGTCCCACATATCTTCCTGTGAAGAGTTGGACTCAATCCAACTCAACTCAGTTGCTTAAGCTGCCCCAATTTCTTTGAAAGTAACTCTTTCAAGGCTGGCGTTAAGTATTGCTGACACTCGGCTCACGTTGAAGATGCTCATTCTTCTTTACAAATCATTTGGACTTTGATGACATTTGCACTTATGTGCCATGCAACATACAAAACATACGAATTAGGAGTGGGAGAAGGCCACTCAGCCCCTCAAGCCTGCTCTGCCATTCAATGAGATCGCGGCTGATCTAATTTTAAGCTCAACTCCATATTCCCGCCAACCCCCGATAACCTTTCACCCCCCCACCCTTTGCTTATCAAGAATCTATCTAGCTCTGCCTTAAAAATATTCGAAGACTCTGCTTCCAGCGCCTTCTGAGGAAGGGAGTTCCAAAGAGACACACGACCCCCTGAGGGAAAAAATTTCTCCTCATTTCCGTCGTAAATGGGCGACCCTTTATTTTCAGACGGTGACCCCTGGTTCTACATTCTCCCACAAGAGGAAACATCCTCTCCACATCCACCCTGTCAAGACCCCTCAGGATTTTATATGTTTCAATCAAGCCACCTCTTGCTCGTCTAAGCACCAGCAGCTACAAGCCTAGCCGGCCCAACCCTTCCTCATAGGACAACCCACCCATTCCAGGTATTAATATAGTAAACCTTCAGTGAACTGCTTCCAATGCACTTACACCCTTCCTTAAATAAGGAGGCCAATACTGTACACAATGCTCCAGATGTGACCTCACCAGTGCCCTGTACAGCTGAAGCATAACCTCCCTACTTTTGTATTCAATCTCCCTCGCAATAAACAATAGCATTCGATTAGCTTTCCTTGTTACTTGCTGTAACACTGGCCTTTTGTGATTCATGCACTAGGACACCCAGGCTGAACAGGAATGTCAGCCTAGATTTTGTGCTCGAGTTTCTAGAGTGTGACTTGAACTTGCAACTCTCCGATTGAGAGGCACATGTGTTATCACTAAGTTACAGCTGACAACTCGCTGTGCTCAGACCTTTCACTGAGTCACACAGGCTGAGAAATGACTCAATATCGAAATAAATTTCACAATACCCTTGTAGAGGTTTGTACAGAACTTTCATTTATTTTTCTTTATGTTTGAACTACATCTTAAATATCTTCCTGACTTCACAGAACTTAGCAAGATTAACGCAGAATAACGCCGCTCGAACAATTTAACAAACGCAGAAGAGGTAATGATCATAATGAGGCTCTATGATTATGAGGAGAAGCCTGAGATCCCAGAACTATTCCCATCAGAACAGAGGCTATCAGGAGATTCAACAGAAGCTTTTAAAATGATGAAGCCTTGCGGTAGGGAGTAGATGGAGGTGCGATGGTGATGTCACTGATCTAAGAACCAATGAGGCCGAGGCTAATTCTCTGCCGATACAGGTTCAAATCCCATGGTAGCTGATGGAATTTGTGTTCAATTGCCATAAAAACCTGCTTTGTTCATTGTGGCTCTATAGGGGGGGGACATCTGCCACCCTTACCTAGTCTGGCCTACATGTGACTCCAGGTCCACAGCAATGTGGTTGACCCTTAACTGCTCTCTGAAATGGTCAAACTGAGTAAGCCACTCAGTTCAAGGGCAATTAGGGATGGGTAACAAATTCTGGCCTTGTCAATGACACCCACATCTGATGGAAGGAGTGAAATATTGGGCGCTATTTTAACTCTAAGCGAATGAGTTTTGAGTGAGTTTAAATCTCGCCCATTACCACACCTTGAGTCAGTGACTGGGAGCTTTTATTCAAAACTAAGCGCACAAGAGAAATTTATTCCTGTAAGGGGCTGTTCGAGGATGGGACATTTTGTCACGGGGAATAATTGAAGTGAAGATCATTGGACACTTTAGGAAAGAACAGATGAAGCAGAAAGATACAGGGTGATGGGGAGAGTGTGGGACGTGTTTATACTTATTTTTTATTCATTCACAGGATGTGGGTGTCGCTGGCTGGGGCAGTATTTATTGCCCATCCCTAATTGCCCTTGAGAAGGTGGTGGTGAGCTGCCTTCTTGAACCGCTGCAGTCCATGTGGTGTAGGTACACCCACAGTGCTGTTAGGGAGGGAGTTCCAGGATTTTGACCCAGCAACAGTGAAGGAACGGTGACATATTTCCAAATCAGGATGGTGAGTGATTTGGAGGGGAACTTCCAGGTCGGTGGTGTTCCCATCTAACTGCTGCCCTTCTCTTTCTAGATGGTAGAGGTCACAGGTTTGGAAGGTGCCGCCTAAGGAGCCTTGGTGAGTTGCTGCAGTGCATCTTGTAGATGGTACACACTGCTGCTACTGTGCGTCGGTGGTGGAGGCAGTGAACGTTTGCGGATGGGGTGCTAATCTCTCTTTCCCTGATCTGGTGAACACAGAGCGGCTGCATGGACTGCAGGAAGATAGAAGCTGAAAGGAGTTGCTCTTCCCTTTTCATGTTTTCCCAGAGGGAATCATTCCCGAGAAGATCACTTGAGTTTGAAATAATTCCCTGTGGAGGAGAGATCATTTCATTTCCATCCCAGTGAACACTTCGTAAAGAGATATTTGTTTAAAGGTTGTCATAATTCCTTGGAGTGCTCTACACATTGACCCAGTGAAGAGCAGCTGTGGTTCAGTGGGTAACGTTCCTTCTGGAGGATCGGAATCTTTCCGACTGGGAAAGTTATGAAGTATAAAACCCAAACCCAGCGACATGTTTTGACCTCATGTTTTGTACCACACAATACAGAAGCCAAGCTGCAGTCAACAGCACAGGGCTGTGCAGCAAGGGGTTAATTCAGACATTTAATAAAGGACAATGGCTCATCAAAAAGGTTTGGACATTAACTGATTGCTATCAAGAGTGTTTATGGTACCAGGAAAATGCCATTACCTGCCATTGACGAACACAATTAAGAGACTGATCACCCGGTACCATGGCACATGGAACATGGAACATCGATGTAATACAATCAAGGAATTGTAATGCAACTAAGGCATGCATCACAGACAATGTTGCTGGAATCTGGCATTGCAACTATGATTGGTTCATCTCGGGCAGAGGAATAAGGCCATTCAAACCTCCATCAACCTTGGAGCCAGGTGCTGTCACTGTGTTGCCCCAAAACAGCAGGAGAATCATTTAAACAATGTGACAGCTGGATCATATTTGTCTGGGATATATTTTCCATGGAAAGACTGCATTATTTCAACCAGCATGAGCTGGCCATATTTGCCTGGACTATGCGTAGAATAAACTAAAGAGTGTTAACTACTGGACATTGAAATGGGTTGGCCGAAAGCAACAGAAATGGTCTAACTGGGGGCAGGAATCATAGGACCCCACTGTTTTCTGCAGGCAGTCAAGGAAGCCAGTCCAGTCTGGCCAGCTCCACCAAGGGACCTATAACGCCATTGGAAGACCAACCGAGGGGTGATTGTAAGTATTAAGTTAAGATATAAAGATTTAAATATTAAATTAGGAACAAGGTGAGGGATTAGCCTCTGATGGGACAGTAACTGTATTTTGTGATGGCTGAATGCAGCCCTCTCAGTAAAGCGACAGTGAATTATCAGAGGAAACTTGTCTCACTAGTCATTCTGTTCAAGCCATACGCTTGTGAATCTGGTGTCACAAACTGGAGTGTCGGGAGGGTCTCTGATGGACCCCCTGCTCTTCCTCTAGGTCAGAAAGTTGTTGGTTCAAGTGCCACTCCAGTGCTTTTTGCAATGGAATGGAGATATCTGATAGGGGACAGGGGACTGCAGAGCTGTGATAGGGTAAATAGTGTTGGTTTCGATTTCTCCTGGCTCATACGCTGATAGTGGACAGCAACATCATTCCATCAGACCAAGCACCATCACAGGTGCCCCACTCGCCCTACCCAGGGTGAGGCCGTCATTGAAACGAAGCAAAGGAATGAGTAACCGTGACTCTATTGCCTTCAAGGACGGAGGAGACAATGTCCTGTGGGCTCCACCAATCGCAGGGGCTTGGAACAAACTGACAGACATTCAGAGCTCCGGCCTGCCCATCCACCGACCCACAAGCCGGAACATGAATTCCACCACTTGTGATAGAATAATCAATCCGCCTCTATTAACCTGCAAAGGAAGGGATTCACTACAAATCTGAATCCATTTGTCGACGAAGGTAATGGTTGAAACAACCTCTAAGCAAAATATGTGGAAGATAGTCTGGGAAGCACATCAAAATCTTCCACGGTTGTTACATGGGTTCATAGATCACACATGTACACACATATAGGCACATGGATCACACACACACATACCATGCATGTTTGAAAAGAAGGAAAGAAAAAAGACTTGCATTTATGTAGAGCCTCTTACCACCTCCAGGTATCCCAAAGGGCTTAGCAGCCAATGAGGTGTTTTTGAACAGTAGTCACTGCGGCAATGTAGGAAACAGGGCAGCCAGCCAATTTGCGCACAGCAAGCTCCCACAAACAGCCATGTGATAATCACCAGATAACCTAATGCAGTGACAGTGACTGAGGGATAAATATTGGCCAGAATGCTGGGGAGAACTCCCCAACTCTTCCTTTAATTGTGCCAGAGGATATTTTGTACCCTCCTGAGAAGGAAGATGGGGTCTCAATTAAATGAAGCATCGAAAAGCAGATGTATAGACACAGATATGTAAAGATCACCCAAATGAATAGATTACAGGCACGTAGGCACATAGATTTACAGCAGTATACACCATGAGCATGGGATAGAAAATGTTCTATTCACCAGCGTTAATACAAAACACACAAAAACTTTTTATAAAACGATGTCACAAACAATTGTTCCTACAGCTACTTTATCTGGAATACGTTGTGTACAGTTTCATTGCAATTACAGCTCAGAGGAAAGCCATTGGGCACATTGTGCCTTTGCTAGATTTTCCAAGAGAAATGTCGAACAGCTTTCCACATCAACATCCTGGGGGTTACCATTGACCAGAAACTGAACTGGACCAGCCATATAAATACTGTGGCTACAAGAAGAGGTCAGAGGCTGGGAATCCTGCGGTGAGTAACTCACCTCCTGACTCCCCAAAGCCTGTCCACCATCTACAAGGCGCAAGTCAGGAGTGTGATGGAATACTCCCCGCTTGCCTGGATCAGTGCAACTCCCACAACACCCAAGAAACTCGACGCCATCCAGGACAAAGCAACTTTAGTTGTTGCTTTCCCTGATATCAGTATTCTTGCAATTGCCCTGATGAGTGTAAGAAGAAGAGTTTCGACAAAATATCTTTTTTTCAGCAATACTCAGGTTCTGTACTACCAAATGACTAAATGTTCATTTTAGATCATTTATTTTCCAGGGCACCGTGTGTGGAATAACTGGTACTGACCTTCTGCATAGTGCCCTGAAATGTAGAATCTGTGCTAAGGTATTCGGTGATCCTGTGATACCCGGGACATTAAAGGCAAAATACTGCAGATGCTGGAAATCTGAAATAAAAACAGAAAGTGTCGTTAAAAACTCAGCAGGTCTGGTCGCACCTGCGGAGAGAGAAACAGAGTGAGCGTTTCGAGTCTGAAGAAGAGTCGTACGGACTCGAAACGTTAACTCTGTTTTTCTCTCTCTACAGATGTAACCAGACCTGCTGAGTTTTTCCAGGATTTTCTGTCTTTGTAGAATTCGATAAGTTTTTGAAGGGAAAAAACGGCACCCGATATATCGTGGGGAAGTCCCGAAGCTTAGAACCGCAACCCAAAACCCGAATGAATCATCCCCCAAGCTGCGTGTTTAAATTGAAATGGGCTGCATTCGTTGTGTGCGAGTGTGGTGATGTGTTTTTTTTTCATTTTGGGGCTTTATTTCGTCTTTGTAAATGGTTAGTGAGGAGACTCCATTGAAACGGGGTGAGGGAAGTTAAGAGAAAAGGAAACCGACTGCTGGAAATCTGAAATTTGGAATGAGGCAAATGGAAAAGTGAGCGGTGAAAAATGAAGTCTAGTTAGGGGAATTGTCCAGGTGGGTGGTCTGTGCATCCGAATGTGTGGGACTAATGGGTAACTCCCAAAGGGCTAAGTTTCCTAAACTAAATTTTCCAGGACAAAGCAGCCCCGCTTGATTGGCACCACATCCACAAACATTCACTCCCTCCACCACCGACGCACAGTAGCAGCAGTGTGTGTACCATCCACAAGATGCACTGCAGCAACTCACCAAGGCTCCTTCGACAGCACCTTCCAAACCCACGATCTCCACCATCTAGAAAGAGAAGGAAAGCAGACACATGGGAACACCGCCACCTGGAATTTCCCCTCCAAGCCACTCACCATCCTGATTTGGAAATATATCGGCCGTTCCTTCTCTGTCGCTGGGTCAAAATCCTGGAACTCCCTCCCTAACGGCGCTGTGGGTGTACCTACACCACATGGACTGCAGCGGCTCAAGAAGGCAGCTCAACACCACCTTCTCAAGGGGCAATTAGGAATGGGCAATAAATATTGGCCCAGCCGGCGATGCCCACACCCCATGAATGAATAAAAAATAATAGTAGATTGTTATTGGAAAAATTGAATTCAGATTGGCTTCCTGATGTCCCCACCAGCCCCTCGTGCCACTTTTTAGTCGAGGTCCAATGTTGAACTCGAGTACCATGCTGCAATGCTGAAATAGATTTTTTTTGTCATGTTTTAGGCTGTTTCTGAGCCATGTTTTCGTTCTGCTTTAAAAGAAAACCAGCGTAGACACGATGGGCCAAACGGCCTCTCCCTGTGCCGTAATTTTATCTATGGTTCTATGAAATGGATAGTCGAGGCACTGAATTAAAAACGTTTTAAGACACAAGCCCCTTCAGACTCATTTAACAGAAACACTATCTCTCCCGGTGGCTCAGTGGGAAGCTGAGCTATAAAGACCCAGGTTCTTGCCTGGTCTGTCCTCAAGAAGACTTGGGGCATTACACATGTGACTAAGGGAGGTCAAGAAGTGTTAGGGAATTGCAGACAAGCCCATTGCTGGATCACCAAGAGACCTAAACACTAGCACTTCCAGCTCTTCATTACAGGAAGGATTTGGACCCATATTCCAGAAGTAAGAGGCCGAGGTCTGACCCAATGAAACACCTAGTTCATTTTGTTGCTTTACATATAAAATCATACAGGGGCAGATGGAGACCATTCGGCCCTTCTTGCCTGTGCCAGCACTTGGAAAAAACTATCCAATTTGTCCCTCATAATCCCGCGAGTGTCAGCGATTTCAGTTGGTAGCACTCTCGCCTTGAAGTCACAAGGTTCTGAGCTCCAGTCCTACTCCAGGGCTTGAGCATAAAGCAATCTACAATGACATTCGAGCCCAGTACTGGGGGAGTGCTGCATTGTCAGAGCTGCCATCTTTCAGATGGAAGTTAAACTGGGACCCCATCTACACCACTCGGGCAGATGTAAACAATCCTACGTCACTGTTTGGAAGGAGGGCAGAGGAGTTCTCTAGAGTCCAGGCCAATATTTCTCCCTCAATCAGCATCACAACGGAAGGCAGGTTATCTGCTTGCGAGACCTTGCTGTGCACAAATTGGTTGTCATGTTTCGTACATTACAACAGTGACAACAGTTCAAAAGTACCTCATTGGCTGTAAAGTTTAGGTTGACATGGCCATGAAGGTGCTGTATCAATGCAAGTGTTTCTTTTGTTCACCCCCTGGTAGCCTTGTATCTTTTCTTCTCTTTTTTAAGTACTTATCCAATTGTTCCTTGAAAGTTAGTACTGAAGCTGCTTCCACTGCTCTTTTGCCAATGCGTTCAGATCACAACTAAATGGTAGTGAAAGAAAACATAGAAACATAGAAAACAGGACCAGGAGTAGGTCATTCGGCCCTTCGAGCCTGCTCCGCCATTCAATATGATCATGGCTGATCCTCTATCTCAACGCTGTACTCCTGCTCCCTCCCCATACCCTTTGATGCCTTTAGAGTCCAGAAATCTATCTAATTCCTTCTTAAATATGTTCAGTGATTTGGCCTCCGCAACCTTCTGTGGTAGAGAATTTCATAGGTTCACCACCCTCTGAGTGAAGAAGTTTCTCCTCATTTCAGTCCTAAAAGGCCTACGACATATTCTGAGACTATGGCCCCTTGTTCTAGACACTCCCCCAGCCAGAGGAAATATCACCCCTGTATCCAGCCCGTCCGGCCCTGTCAGAATTTTATACCTTGCAATGAGATTCCCTCTCATTCTTCTAAACTCCAGTGAATACAGGCCTAGCCGACCCAATCTCTCCTCATACGGCAATTCTCCTCATCCCCCCTCTGGTTTTTTATTTTAACCAACCCTCTTTTGAACTAATGAAGTCATTCTTTTAGCCTAGCAGTGCTGTATGCATCTGTTAAACTGACAGTCAACAATATAACAGCAGACTGCGAGTAAATCTCGCTCCTATATGCCGCCTTACAGTTTGTTTTATTCTGCTCTCAGATCTGGGAGTGAGGGGTTTTCGAAGGAAGTGCAGTTCAGCCCAGTGCAGTCAGTCTATGGGCAAAAGGCAACGTGATGGACACTTATCGACAGACAGTCGCTGGAGGAAAAAGCAACTGGTAAAATGACGATCTCCAGTTCCCTGAAGTTGCTCCCAGCAAACACCCCTGTAGGCTTATTTTTTTTCTCAATGGAGGGACACGCACACATGTCAGGGCCTGAGGTGCTGGGCCGGCTGCAGAGGGACGAGGCGGTTGACGCCCAAGAAGTGGCGCTGTAGAGAGGGGGGTCGATCACAGGCCTGAACCCGTCACAGGGTGAGCTGCGAGGCCCATCATAACACCATAGCCCTTAGAAAGCCAGTCAGGGGCAGGCCTAGGGAGAGAGGCAAAACCAGAGGAAGAGTCACTATTAGCCTCTCTCTTGCAACTTCCAGTAGCTGCAGCAGGACAGAAGTAGAGAGCCAAGGAACAACGAGGATGCTCTCTCTTTACACACAACTGGAAGAAGGGAAAGGATAAGCAAAGCTGCTTTAGGAATAAATATGAGATTAATGGATTAACCTTCTGCTCCAGATAGAGAGAAGTGGTGACAGCGGGATCATATCTGCTGATTGGCATAGGGGTGTGCTGTAGTCAGACTTCTGTAGCCACCTCATTAATATTTGAATATTAGCTCTGGCTTAAGTGTATAGCAGTCACTCTCACCTCTGTGTCAGAAAGTTGTGGATACAAGGCTTACTTCAGAGGTTTGAGTGCAAAATGCAGCTTGACACTTCAGTGTAGTACTGAGGGAGTGCTGCGCTGATAGAGGTGGCATCTTTCAGATAAACATGAAACAAAGACTCACATCTGTCCTCTTAATTCGACGTAATAGATCCTGTTGCACTATTGAGAAGGACAGGGGCAGTTCTCTCCCATGTCCTGTCCATTTACCCCTCAACCATCATCAGTAAAGAAGATTATTGGTTCACTATCACGTTGCTGTTTATGGGACCTTGCTGTGTGCAAATTTCCCACTGTGTTTCCTAGATTAAACAGTGGCTAGGGTCCTGAATTTCATGCTTCCATTTGCATTGGAACAGAGAAGGAAGGGCTTTAAAAATGGCTGGCGCAACCCAATTCAGTGTTTCCAAAACCCAGTCCCGGTTTTAGCCAGGCTGGGATAGGGGGTGCAGGCAAGCTCGCTCAAAACTCTGTTCATCTTGCCCGCTTTATTTCAGGGGTGGGAGTTTCAGGAATCTGGAATTTTGATGGAGTTGGGCCAGCTTTTGCAGGAGATACTGTTCTTGGCTCTTCAGAGGGGTCATGAATCATGGGGCCACCCTGGTCTGGAGTTGAACCAAAAAGGCAATCAGGCATTCAACATTCCCTTTGAAAACATTGCCTCTCTTATGTACTCATAAAACTGTCAATCAAAACAGCTAGCAAAATTCCCATGGAAGAGACCTTTAATCTTGTCCAAATAAAAACACAGGCAATGAAAAAACACTTCAAAGAAAGATATAGTTATATCAAGCCATCAGTCAAACAAAGTTAGCTGTCCCATTTGCACTGTATAAATGAATCCCTGCTGGCCTGAGTCCATCAGTCAGCTTGGGAGCTCAGATAAGCATTCATAATTAGGCCATCTGGCGAAACAGATCTCTGGTTATTTGCTCAGCCGTCTTCTGTCGATACAGTTGTTATTCTGATATTCTTCTCAATGTTTTTCAAAGAGATTTTTGAATGGCTTTTTTTTTGTCCTGTCATGAACATTCCAAAGACTTGCCAGAATTGCGATGTGGTTCATTGGTTGTGTATACTGGGGTGAGTGGGCATGGAGGGGCCGTGGGGGCATGGAGGGAGACACTGAGGGTGCATGGGAGACAAAAGGAGCCATGGGAGATATGAGGGGACAAGGCATGGAGGGGGCTGGGTGGAAGGTGATGGGGATGGAGGGTGAGGGTTGGAGGACCTAACACCTATGAATTGAACAGAACTGATGTCCCAGTAAATGGAGAAGGGCCTTCTAACCTGCTGGCCTCACCATCTGCCTGTCTCCCAAGGCAACGGGCATGTCTCTAGCATGTGCCTTCCCCCCTCCTCCACGACACGAGAATAAGGCTGGAGGGGTCCTGCAGGATGGAGACGGGATCGTGGAGTAGGGAGATTTCCCGATGCCCAGTTTTGATGTCGGTGAAGAAAATCCAGCCCAACATTTCAAAAAAACACTACATTCTCCGTAAAGCACTTTGAGATGTCCCGAGCTCTTGAAATATAAAGATTTAAATCTTTCTTTGGACATCAAAGCTGTACCTGCGCAATGACCTTACTGAGAGGTCAAGCTTTGTGGGCAAGCAATTCAATATAATGCACTTTCCAGTGTAAAAAATAACTTAAAGCACGGGAGACATAGAGGGATCTGGGAGTGATGGCTAATTTACTTAACGTGGAAATTCATGGCAGAACAGCAATAAATAATGATGGATGCTCAGTCATATTCCAAGATCAATTTGGAAACGCTTTGGGCAGACGGCTTGATAACTGCATTAAGGTTTGGTCACCAAAACACAAGAGGAATTTGTGCCAGGAATTTTACATCAGAATAGGGCTAGTCCTCTAGTTCCTGTGTTCTTGATCCTTATTATTCATTTAATGAACAAGTATAATAATCCATGAGGCGCTGGTATAGTTAACCAATGTTTATTAGCAAAAGACAGTGCCACTGGGCAGTGCATCAATATACTTACATGTAGGAATCCCATCGGGGTAGTTTGAACCACTCCTCAGCCAGTTCGTGTTCTTGAGTCTCACTGAGGGCATGCTGCTTTCCACAATTATACCATTTCTATATCATACTCACTTTGGAGGATATAGTGTAATATGAGGCCCATCTGCTATTCCTTTGTTTAAGAGTGATCTCTTTAATACTGTCCGCTTTGCTTATCTCCAGGCTTCTCCAATATCTTTACCTTATGCTTGCCCTTCGATCTGGGCCTGTCCATTCTTGGTAAGGCATTGAGCTTTTCTCCATCGTTTCTTGGTGTAATGTAAGTTCCATCTAAGCTAAGCATTCTGCTTATTTATAATATTTTTTAGCAAAACAATGGGGCTATTTTCACTTACACCCATTGCTTTTAATTCTGCTCTCATTTCAATTCTTCCTCAATCAGCCCATTCTGTATATTCAGCAGAATACAGTCTCTCTCTGTCTACACTCACAGTAGTTCCCTACACAAGATAGCACATGGTGTTTTCTTGCCTGCTCCAGACTGTTATATGATTATATTTTACACTATCCTATACAGAGCCACTATTTGAAGAATAACAGGGGAGATGCCCTGAACAGCACTTGCCCTTCAACGAACACTTCCTAAAACAGATTATCTGATCATTATCACATTGCTTTTTATGAGATCTTGCTGTGTGAAAAATGGATGCCATGCTTCCTATGTTACAACAGGGTCTAACTTTCAGTAGTATCTCATTGGCTGAGGAGCATTTTGGGATGTTGTGAAAAACAAAGCAGCCCTGCTTAATTGGCACCCCATCCACAAACATTCACTCCCTCCATCACCGACACACAGCAGCAGCAGTGTGTACCATCTACAAGATGCACTGCAGGAATTCACCAAGGCTCCTTCGACAGCACATTCCAAACCCACAACCGCTACCATCTAGAAGGACAAGGGGAGCAGACACATGGGAACACCACCACCTGCAGGTTGCCCTCCAAGTCACTCACCATCCTGACTTGGAAATATATCGCCGTTCCTTCACTGTCACTGGGTCAAAATCCTGGAACTCCCTCCCTAACAGCACTGTGGGTGTACCTACACCACATGGACTGCAGCGGTTCAAGAAGGCAGCTCACCACCACCTTCTCAAGGGCAATTAGGGATGGGCAATAACTGCTGGCCTAGCCAGCGACACCCACATGAAAAAAACACAAAATAAATACAAATTCTTTCTTTCTATAGGATGATCCTCTAACTTTGACTATAATTATATTCATTGGGATTTCCGTATCACTGCTGTGTCTTGCAATCACCATTTGCCTTCTGCTCCAGTTTAAAAAATGCCCTACATGCCGCCCACACGCAGCTGTGTCTGAGTCTCTTCCTGGCAGAGCTGCTCTTCATAATCAGAGCCAACAGAACCAGAAACTGGGTAAGAGTCCCCTTCAAAATCACCAGCATGCAAGATTGTGTTTTATTTGTTTATATGTGAATGTTTGTGTGTGTATACGTGTTGTGTGTGTCTGTGTTGTGTGTGTTGTGTTTGTATGCGTGTTGTGTGTGTGGTCTGTGTGTGTGTTTGTTGTGGGGGCATGTGTGTGTGCGTGTTGTGTGTGTGTGTGTGCGTGTGTGTGTGCGTGTTGTGTGTGTGTTGTGTGTGTATGTGCGTGTGTGTGTCTGTGTGTGTGCGTGTGTGCGTGTTGTGTGTGTGTTGTGTGTGTATGTGCGTGTGTGTGTCTGTGTGTTTGTGTGTGTGTGTGTGCGTGTTGTGTGTGCGCGTTGTGTGTGTGCTGTGTGTGTGTGTTATGTGTTTTATGTGTGTGTTGTGCGTGTTGTGTGTGTGTTATGTGTGTGTGCGTGTATGGATATATATGAATGGATATATATGAAAGTTGGTCATGTGTCTCCATATGGGCATGTCTGTGTATCCATATACATGTATGTTTGCTTGCATGTTTGAGTGTAAGTATCTCTGCATCCATGACCAACACTTGTCCCTTGTGTAAGTGTTTGCCCCACTATTGGTGGCCATGTTCTCAGGCCCCAAGCTCTCGAATTCCCACCCTAAACCAGAACCGATTTCTTCCTGTCTGGACCAGATATTTTCTACTTTGTCCAGTCACTTTTGGGCAGGCTTTACTTCTCCATTATCCTCTCCTTTTTACACTCACGCCATCCTCCCTTTTGTATTCCAATCTCTCCTGCCTCCCACACGATTGCAGAGCTTCCCTTTTGTCCTTTCCTGCTCCCACCCTCTCCCTTTCACTACTTGCTCAAAGCCTCTTACATCTCCAACATGTCATCACTTCTGCTGAAGGGTCACTAAGGTCACTAACTTGGAACATTGGGTGGTATTTAATGCCCCTCTCCCCACAAGAGCAGGCTGAGAGGGGCGTTGGTGGAAAGGCTATATAATTGGGTGGGAAGATATGGGGTGAAAAACCCTTCACCTTCCTGACTCAACCCAATTAAGCCAGGGGCTAGGAATGCTGAAGTTGACCTTCACGCCCCTAAGCTATTTGAGGACCTTAAGAGGCCAATTAAGGGAGTTCTAAGGACCTCATCCCATTGTTTTGAGGGCTGTGGGCTCAGTTGGGAGGGGGGAGGTGCCCTCCTTGACCGGGCACCCATGTCCAACAGAGGGCCTTGTCAGTGGTAAATGCCACCACACTGTAAGAACCTCCCCCACCAACCTCCAGAATGACCACGACCCGCCCTCTCCCCAGCCCGCCCTGCCAACAGCCCCCTCCCCCCACACCCCAGCCGCCTCCCTGCCTGACTGGCCCCGGCAATCCCGCCACACTCACCCCTCCCTTTCGGGCCTCCAGCGCCGCTCCTGTTCCCGGGCCTGCTGCAATCCCAGCAGTGGCCACCGCCACCGCTCCCTGCGGCGCTACTGGGGCTGAAATGCTGCCCAGCCGTCTGATTGGCCAGCTGCTCTTGGTGGGGGGGGCGGGCTCAGAACCGGGGCATCAGACAACAGACCGCCTGATGACCATTTAATTGGCGGTCCTGGAAATGGCCAAGGTGGGGTTGCCACCGGCTTTCCAGCTGATGAACCAGTGAGAGAGATGCAGCAGCCTGAGTGGTGTAGCTGGACTAGCAATCGAGAGGCCCAGGCTAATGCAGCTAGTGGAATTTAAATTAATTTCAATTAATGAAATATGGAATTGAATTAGTCTCAATCATGGTGACCACGATTGTTGTAAAAACCCATCTGGTTCACTGATGCCCCTTTAGGGAAGGAAATCTGCCGTCCTTACCCGGTCTGGCCTACATGTGACTCCAGACCCACAGCAGCATGCTTGACTCTTAACTGCCCCTCTGAAATGACCCAGAGAGCCACTCAGTTCAAGGGCAATTAGGGACGGGCGACAAACGCTGCCCTTGTCAGCGATGCCCACATCCCTTGAAAAAAATGTTGAAAAGAATGAGCCCACCGATGCAGCCATTAAATTCAGCGTGTTACCTCTCTCTCCATTGATGCTGCCTGAGCATGCTGAGTGTTTAAGCTGTGTTTTTTTTATTAATTGCATGAAGTATGGATTGCAAGGGAGGGGAAGAGAGGAGCAAACCTGCCATGGGAAGGGGCCAAGGCAACACAGACTGGGTGTAGAAGCAGGACGCTGCCCGCTTCCTGTGGCCCAACTACTGACTGGATAAACCGGTTGAGACATCGGGAGACCATCAAGGCTGCGTGCAGTAAAACACTGACTGGATAAGCCTTCGGGCACTGATATCCCCACTCGTGCTAAAGGTTTAGCCAATGACTGTGCTGTCATGTCTGAACCCCTTGGGTCAGTAAATTGCTGGGTGAACATTGGTACACCTGGTGTCTTTCACGCCTCTCAGGACGTTTCCCATTGTTTCAGCTGGGATTATAGCGGGATTTTTACACTACTTGTTCCTGGCTGTGTTTGTTTGGATGTTTCTAGGGAGGGGTGGTGGGGGGTGAGGTCCAGCTCTACCTTGTGGTCAGAAACATTAGGAATTTGAGGGGTCCCTGTTCAGAGGAAATTGAGAGGTACATGTGCCCCTTTGGCTACGGGGTTCCTGCAATAATGGTGGTCGCTTCTGCTGCAGTGCATCACAATGGCTATGGGTCACCCAGACTGTAAATAATGTCGTCCAGCCTTTCAATACAAATTGTGGCCTTCCAGTTAAACTCAAGTCACTGCTCTCAGCTATGGATTTCTTTCCCTGTGTCGTAACCTTTCTTTTGTTAATGATGATGTGGTTCCTCTGAACTATCTTCTCATTTTCTCCTCCCCCTGTCACTTGTCTTTCCCTCGTTCCTTGTCTCTTCCTTTGCCTTCCATTCCCTCTCCTCCTTCTTCCTCCTACCACTCCTCGTCTGCCTCCTCCTCTCTCCAAGAATCATGGAATGATACAGCACAGGAGACGGCCATTCAGCCCATCATGGCTGTGCCGGCCCTTTCAAAGCAGATTCGAAATCACGCGCTCACGACAAATGAAAACATTTCCTCCTGCCACTTCTGCTTCTTTCGCTAATCGTCTTAGATCTGTAACCTCTAGGCTTCATGAACTCAGGACAGATCAAAACACTTTACAGCCAATGAAGTACCTTTAAAGTATAGCCACTGTTGTAGTGTTGGTAGCTAATCAGCACACAGAAAGATCCCACATACAGCAACGTGGCAATGGCCAGATCACCCATTTTAGTGATGTTGGTTGACACATGAATATTGGCCAGGACGTCAGATCATAAGAAATAGGAGCAAGAGTCGGCCATATGTCCCCTCCGAGTCTGCTCCGCTACTCAATACGACCATCGGATAGAACCATGGAAGGTTTGTGGCACAGGAAGAGGCCACTTGGCCCATCATGTCGGTGCCCGCTGAAAACGAGCCCACACAATGGACAGGACAGGGGCATTGGTTTAAAGTCTCATCTAAAAGACAGATGAGGCTCACGTAGTGGAGAAAAGTGAGGCTCAGGGAGCTAAGCGCAGTCCCCCCATGAATAACCAGAGGTATTGTGTTCAGAACACTCTCTGGTCCCAAGGACACTGATCCTGCTTTTCCATTGCACCCCCCCGCGATCTTCTAAATGTCAGTCTGCTAACACAAAGATCATCTCACCGTCCAACCAAATACAGATTCTAATATTGTTTTAGCGTGATAGATATCCCACACTTCGAGAGTTTTATTCTCCTCTTCACTCATCATTCTGACTGATTTATTTTCTTTACTTAGTTTCCAGCTGCTGGATCTCCACAAACAGAGGACTCAATTGGAGTCTCCTGGGGCTTGTCTGCATGACTATTGTGGTCATTTCTTTACACCCGTATCGAGATTCTGATGTTTGATTTGGAACAGGCTGCATCGCCTGATTAGGTTTGAAACGTGCAGTAAACCTTCCGTCCTGTTTATGTATCTAACTTTGCCCCCAATGCACAGGATTAGTGAAGTTGGGCCAGCAGTTTGTATTCCATGCTCTCTTTCTCCGCCATAGCCCCTCTCCCAACTTAAAAGCATAAGAAATAGGAGCAGGAGTAGGCCATTCAGCCCTTTGACCCCGCTCCGCCATTCAGTGAGATCAGGGCTTCAACTTCTACTTCAACATCATTTTCCTTCGTTATCCCTGTAACCCTCGACGTTTTTAATACGTAGAAATCTACCGATCTCAATCTCCAACATTCTCAATGATTCAGATTCTCCCTCCCCAACAAATTCCATACCACCCCAGCCCTGTCCTGACAGATTCTACCCCCAGAAGGGAATAACCTAAAAACTGGGAAATGAGCGTACTGGTCCAAACTGGTCTTGTATACCTTAAAATGGAACACCAGTAAAAACTGGGAAATGAGAGTACTGGTCCGAACTGTTTTAACCTTCTGGGCCCTCTTCACATAATCTTCCCTCTTTTACCTTAGAATAGGAGGTCTTGTGGCGCTGTGATAGCATCCCTGCCTCTGAGCCATGAAGCTCTGGGTTGAAATCCCACTCCAGGACTTAACAGCCAAGGAACCTATGTCTGTAATGCGGCCAAGCAGGTTGAATTTCAGCCTATAAATCCTTCTGCTATGTGGTAAGAGTGCAAGCAATTCCTGGTCAGAGGTGTAGTGAGAAGAAAATTGGAACCTCTACCATTACTATCCATAGCTCCAGACTACAACATGTGTGTAAAAGTGTATGTTTCCATGACAATTCAGACTCCCTGAGTGAACTGTAACATATTACCACCACCTTTAGGGAAGGAAGGGCCCCTCTCATGAGAGGATGGCTTGAAATTCCTCCATTTCTCGGGGGAGGAGGGACGCATCAGGTTGATGAATTGCAGATTTTAAAGGCCCACATCCAGATATAATCCGTCAGAATCTGTTGCGGTTTAGTCAACATGTCAAACCTTCCAAGAAGTCAACACAATTTCTGTTCTTCACAATACTCTGGATGTCGAAAAGAGAGGTTTCCAAACGTGACACTCAAGTGTCAAAACTTCAGGGCACGGGGCGTCACCGTGTCTGGGACTTTACAGAAAACCTTCGAACAAATGGATAGCTTGAGCTTATCCTGAAAAGGAAACATCCGCAGGGCTATGGGGAAGGAGCAGAGTAGTGCTAAAAATCGGATCGCTCTTCCAAAGAACCAGCACAGGCATGATGGGCTGAATGGTCTCCTTCTGTGCCTTCTGATTCTATAAGCTTTATTGAGGTACATCTTAATGGTAATGCTTAAAGGGAAAGATTAAAAACTTGACACTTCTAACATTTGCTCAATAAAGTCAGAAATGATGAACCAATCTGTACTTAAAATGTCACAGTCATATGACAAATGTGAAAATCTTATTAAGCAGTAGCTGGTAGGCATGGGGTTGGTGAATCAGTCACACTCTGGCTCGGGCTGTCAAAACAGTTGCATCTCCCCACTGGCCGTCACTGGCTGGCTAACCTCTGCATTGTGTCGGGGTGGGTGGGGGGATAGGGGCTGATTACAGTTTGCACGTGCAGGGGGGGTGGGGGTGGGGGGAAGGAGGAGTGACAACAGGGGCCTGTTGTAATGTGCCTTTAAGAGACAGCAGCATGACATCACTAGAAAGGAAGTGTGCCATGCGATCCAGTTGTAGTTTCACTTTTGCTTTTCAGGAGAGCAAAAAGACAGCTCTGCTGCTGCTGCTGTCTTCAAGATTTAAACGTTCTCATCATCTCAATGAACGAACGAACCACAACGTGTTTACCCAATGCCTTATGGGCGATTGGTGCCTTGAAATGATTAAAAACACAACATGGCCAATTACAGTTTGTGCGCACAGGGTGTGGGGTGCTGGGGGCGGGGAGTGCGGGCAGGGAGGAGGGAGACAGGGGTCTATTACAGTTTGCGTATGCGGGGAATGGGCAGGGTGTGGGCAGGAGGAGGGAGACCAGAGGCTGATTAGTTTAGTGAGTGCGGAGAGTGGGGGGGGTTTGGGGGTGGGGAGGCTCATTACAGTTTTTGTGTGGGTGGAGCAGTGCAGAGTAAGGGCATCGCTGAGTATCCTGTCACCGGAGAGGATGCAGGGCTTGGCTGAAACCTAGATGAGTATATAAAATAATAACATTTTTCCAAAGTCCTTCAAAATCGCCAATTTCACGATTGATATGTTGATTTATAGGTTGACCTACAATACCCAAATTTTATTAATTAGATACTGAATGTTACTATACTGCTTTATGCTGCTATATTTTTGCTGGCATCTGGGATTTGGTCATTTTCAAGTGTTAAAATGGGGTCACACTGGAAAATAATTTGGGAAGCTCTGGCCTATGCTGCTGCCCACTGCCTCCGCTATTTAACATGCACGTAGTCCTGGGTTGTAACTTCGCCAGGTGCTGCTCCTGGCACGCTGTTGAATAGGAGTTGGCCACCGGCTTGATGGTGATGAAGGAGTGAGGGACATGTTGAGTCCATGAGCTCTGAGGTTGTGGGTGGGAAACCACCCCGCTGCTGCTGATGACCCGCGGCGCCCCATGGGTGTCCAGTTTTGGGCCTGCTGGATTGGTTCTCATTCTACCCCAGTTAGCACGGTGGCGGTAACACACAATGCAATGGGGGCGGCGAAGATGGGACTTGACCTCCCCAAAGACTGTTCAGTAATACTCCCCTTCAATGCTGTCACGGGCAATCACATCTACGGCAGATAAATTGGTGAGGAGCTGCTCAGATAAGCTATTCCCTTGTGTCGGTTCTCTCAGCACTTGCCGTAAGCTGAGGGTTCAGGCCTCCAGCAGCTCGGTCAGCGGTGACACTACCAAATTGCTCTTGGTTAAGGAGATTGAAGTTCCCCTTGTTCCCTTGCTACCCACAGTTCTGTATCTCACTGATCTCTCTCTCTTTCTCTCTGTGTTGCAGGATGATGACATTTAAAGCCATTGCTCAGGTGTTTATCCTGGGCTGTATTTGGATTTTTGGATTGTTCTAGTTTCCGGGAGACCCCAGTGTGATGCTCTATATATTCACCATCACCAACAGTGTTTCCAGGGCACCTTCACCTTCATCCTCCTCTCCGTGTTAAATCCCAAGGTTGGGAATTGTGTCTTGTTTGGTCACAAAGTGACCATTTTAAACTGATGGGGCAGGCGTCACTCAGTGGGATCGGTGTCGTTTCCCCCTTTCCCCTCTCCTGACAGAGTTGGTGGGTACTGGGGTGTGGTTCCCTGAGAGCTCGCCAGTCCCTTGTCTGACTGACTGGCCACTCTTTAGATGCGAGGCCAGGCAGTGAATGCAGGCATGGTGTTGGAGAAATAGCATCAAGCCATGTCCTCCCGTCACCAGAGACCCGCTTTCTGTCTGGGATCATTGAAACGCGCTGGGGAGTAGGAGGGTTGGCTGACTACTTTCCCTCCCTCTCTAACACGAGGATACTGAGGGCAACACTAGTCCCCAAATTGTACCTCAACTGAGATCAGCAAATTCGGTGCCGACCAGGGATCAGACTGTGTATAACAGAAACAGGCCCAATTGGTCCATGGCAGTCTTTTTGCTCCACAAGAATCTCCTTCCACTCTCCCTAACCTGCTTTGTCCTGGATGGTGTTGAGCTTCTTGAGTGTTGTTGGAGCTGCCCTCATCCAGGCAATGGAGAGTACTCCATCACACTCCTGACTGTGCCTTGTAGGTGGTGGACAGGCTTTGGTGAGTCAAGAGGTGAGTTACACATCGCAGGATTCCTAGCCTCTGACCTGCTCTTGTAGCCACAGTATTTATATGGCTAGTCCAGTTCAGTTTCTGGTCAATGGTAAACCCCAGGATGTTAGGGAGGGAGTTCCAGGATTTTGACCCAGCTATTTTATAGTTATGGCCCCTATTGATCTGGCCTCCCACCTTGGCATGGGGAGGCATGAGGTGGACCATTTGAGCTTACCTTACATTGGACAACAAGTGGCAAGTAACATTCGCACCACGCAAGTGCCAGGCAATGACCATCTCCAACAAGAGAGAATCCAACCATTTCCCTTTGGCATTCAATGGCATTACCACTGCCCTCCCTCAGTCTCGACCCTCTGATAGTGCAACATTCCCTCAGAAATGCCCCCCAACAGTGCAATCCTCCCTCAGTACTGGCCTTCTGACAGTGCAGCATTCCCTCAGTATTGACCTTCCATCAGGGCAGCGCTCCCTCAGCACTGACCCTTCGAATGTGCACATCTCTATGTTCTGACCTCCCACAGGGTAATGCTCCCTCAGTACTGACCCTCCGACAGTTCAGTGCTCCTTCAGTGCTGACCCTCTGACAGTGCAGCGCTCGCTCAGCACTGACCCTCCGACAGTGCACCAGAAGGTAAGGATCAGTTGAGGAGAGTTAGGTAATCCAGCTTCTATCTTTTTGATTTACATTTATGTACCCGGCCGTGAATTGATTGCTGCAGTTGCTTCATTGATTTGATGTTCTGTACTTCTAACTGTAGGTCTACCTCGTGAATCATTCCCATTAGTTCAGTGTTTTTATATTTATTCGGTGTTTTATATTTTTAACAGTAGAAGGTAACTGGTTGTGGTCTGGATCCTGTGTGCAGAGTTCCTCAGGCTGCAGGGACGTGGAGTACAGAGGACATCGGGACAAGGTGGGGGTGAATATTGACCCTAATGAATCATTAGTTGGCTCACAAATTGGACCTTTCTATGAATAAAAAGGACTGAGGAGACAGGAATGCACACACGCTGACGTGCCAGAGCACGTCATTAAGCTGGTGGCTCAGACTGATTACGCTCTGTCTGCAACAGCCCTCAAAGACAATGGCTGGGATTGTCCGTTCCCGGTGAAAGTCGATGGACTTTTGGCTGGGCTCCCGCATCCCCTGCAGCAGGTCCCACCATGACAGGGCCGGATAATCCCGGCCAATGGCTCCCATCGGAAGATGTAAATGGCTTTCTTACTGCTTTATCTGAGCAAAGGTATCCCAGACAACGGACTTCCGTTACTGGAATGCACCTGGAGGCCCCAACGGTGGGGAGGCGGTGGCATAGCGGTATTGACACTGGACTACTACTCCAGAGACCCATGGTAATGCTCTGGGAACTTGGCTTCAAATCCCACCCCCCATGTGAAATTCAAATTCAATAAAAATCGGACGATGAGCAGGAGCCACTGCCGATTGTAGTAAAAACCCATCTGCTTCACTTTTGTCCTTTAGGGAAGGAAATCTGCCATCCTTAGCTGGTCTGGCCTACATGTGATTCCAGACCCACAGCAATGTGGTTGACTATTAAAAATGCCCCCTGAACAAGGGCAATTAGGGACGGGGAATAAATGTTGGCCTGGCCAGCGACGGCCACATCCCAGGAACGATTAATTAAAAAGAACCTCACCACACGTTGCGAACAGGAAATAGCCAGATGCTAAGTGGTCGTGAAGAGGGTGGCAAAGTACCAGAGATGAATCACCAAGGTAACAAAGGTCAATCAGATGACCTGTTTTGGGGTTTTGCCTTATAAGTCCAAGGGGATGGGGCTGGAGTCAGAAAAAGTTTATAAAAGTCTCCACACCCCTAAATCCCAAAGCAAAGTTGCAAAGAAAAAACCTGGTAATAGCAAATAGTGACGGAGATCAGTTTACAGTGCTGTCCATAAGATGGGATATATCTGCTAATGACATGCTCCCAGATGGAAAAGCTGTTGATTGCAACGCCTTGCCCTTTGGCCCTCTCATTGCTCTGCGTCTGGCGAGTTCAGTGTCACAAGCTTATCGCTCTGCCCTTGAACCAGCATTGAATGAAGTGTCTGAGACAAGAACTGTCATTCAATTTACAAGCTTAGTGTTGTTCATAAACACGGTGACCTTTGCTCCCATGGTTTTTATATTGGCGTCAGAATCACAGTTTGACTGACATGCTGCCTTGTTGCTCATTGCCCACCGCCCATTAACTTACATTTGCCACGATATAACTCTTCTCATTGAATCATCGAGAATACTTGCATAGAATGTACATCAGGAACAGGGTCATACCCCTATTGATGCTCCACACGCCCCTCTTCCTTCGACCCTGTCAACATATCTTTCTATCCCTTTCTCTCTCAATTGTTTATCTAGCTTCACTTAAATGCGTCTATGGCTGGTCTGCTTAACCATTGTAGGTGGTGGGAGGTTCCACATTCTTATCATTCTCTGGATAAAGATGTTTCTCCTGAATGCCTTAAATAAAAAACAAAAATGCTGAGAATAAATTTTCAAATGTTAAACTGGGGTCACAATGGAAAGTAACTTGTGAGGCTCTGTTCTGAGGGTTTGGCCAAAACTAACATTAGACGAACGGCTCTGTAACTATTTAGTTTCTCCTTCTTGCCCTTCATGAACAGAGCTGTGACATTGTTTCATCTCCAGGCAACAAGTTGCATCTTTTTTTTCCACAAAAATATATTTTATTCATAAAATTTATAAAAAAAATACACAGCAAAACATTTCAAATTGAAAATTACGGAAAGTGCAATAAAATTCAACTTTACTCCCTGCAACGTGTTCCTCTCTGAGGTCCCTCGATACAATTTCAATACTCTTCATATTCACAATGTCCATTCCACGTTAGACACACAGGCCGAGGGGTTCTACACAGTTTCCAGCCCCTCGGTGCACTGTGGCAGAAAGGTCTTAGACAGCGACCCTTCCCCATTGCGTCTTTGCGGCAGCTGCCCCAAGCTTTAGTGCGTCCCTCAGCACGTAGTCTTGGACCTTGGAATGTGCCAGTCTGCAACACTCGGTTGGGGACAACTCTTTACACTGGAAGATCAACAAGTTTCGGGCAGACCAAAGAGCGTCTTTCATCGAATTGATGATACTCCAGCTGCAGTTGATGTTTGTCTCGGTGTGTGTCCCTGGGAACAGCCCGTAGAGCACAGAGTCCTGTGTCACAGAACTGCTCGGGATGAACCTCGACAGAAACCACTGCATCTCTCTCCAGACCTTCTTTGCAAAGGCACAATCCACAAGGAGGTGAACAACGGTCTCGTCCCCACCACAGCCACCTCGAGGGCAACGTGCAGAGAGGGTGAGACACTGGGCATGTAGAGAAGATCTAATGGGGAGGGCCTTTCTCACCACCAGCTAAGCTATGTCTTGGTGTTTAATTGAAAGTTTTGATGAAGAATTTGACAGTCTGCTCGGGGAGCCAAACGACAGGATTCACTATCTCTTTTTCCCACAGAATCTCTAAGACGTTATATACTGACCACTGCCTGATGGACTTGTGGTCAAAGGTGTTTCTCTGCATAAACTTTTCCACGAGGGACAGGTGGTAGGGCACCTGGAGCGTTCTGCGGCAGCGTGGCCAGACCCATCCTTCGCAACACCGGGGACAGGTAGAACCTCAGCACATAGTGACACTTGGTGTTTGTGTACCGAGGGTCTACGCACAACTTGATAAAGCCACACACAAAGGTGGCCATCAGGATGAGGATGATGTTGGGCACGTTTTTTCCCCCTTTATCTAGAGGATTGTCCATCATGACCCTGTGAACATGATCCATTTTCAGCCTCCAATCAAAGCGGACGATGGCTCGGGTGATCGCCAATGTGCAGGAGTGAGGAATGGGCCAGACCTGCGCCACCAAGAGTGCCTCACACCTGAAGACCAGGTTCTTACCCATAAGGAGAGGAGGCATCGCTCCCACATGCCCAGCTTTTGTTTGACCATAGCTACTCACTCCTTCCTGTTTTTAGTGCACGCCCCGGTCCCTCTGAACCATATCCCCAGCACATGCAGGTAGTCGGGACCTGACGGTGGCGGAGACAAAAGATCGGTTGCCCAGATTCCCAAAGAATATGGCCTCTGCATCTCGAAGGAGAATCAAAAAAGTTCCGGCCAAAGTCTCTGCTATCTCCTCTCTGACTTTATTGGACAGCATAGGGTGTGTGCTGTCAGGGTCCTTTATTTTCCAGTCACAATCAAAGCTCACCCACCTATCCGTGGGAGAATGAGCAGTCTAACCGGAGGAATAGGAATATGTGCGGCTTAATTAGTCTTGGGCCTGAGTGACTATCACACTGGAAGTGTTGACTTTGCTCCAGGGATTTAGTTCCACTTCACGGATGAATGTTGTAAACCAGCTCACCGGATGTATAGAGATGAATAAACTTGCCTTGGTTTGCATTTGGGGATTGCTTTGACCTGAGCTGATCCTACCTTATGGAGAATATAAATCCAGTCTGAAATTGGTATGCAAAAAAGATAAGTGAGCACAGCTCCCACCCAAGGGTTTTTGGTTTAGTTGAGTTCAAAAGTTTCTTATATTACAGAGCTGCATCATTCTCTGAAGGAATCTTAATGTGCTGGGCCAATCGCATTTGTCAAATTTAGGAGCCTTTAATATTTCACATCTCACTCAGCTAACTAATGAGGCTTCTTCTGTGCCTATCAGTTTCCTTAAGAATGTACATCTGCTCCCCTAGTGGCTCAATTTGTAAAAGACAGTGTGAAACAGAGCCACAGTGAGATTTTAACTCATTCTAAGCCTGAGTATTGCTGAGAAAAAGAGACAAGTTGCCGAAGCTTTTCATCTCACACTCATGAGGACAGATGCAAGAATGCCAAATTTCAAAGGGAGCAACAATTTACGCTGCATGAGAAAAAGGTACTGATTGGTTGGAAAGTCAACTGTGAGCAGTCGAGGCGTTGCCATGGAGAGTGGTTCTATGGTTCCCCACTCTTTTGTTTAATTTGAAAAATGTACAATGTCTGGACATGTTTCTTTTAGCTGCAGAGGGCAGGAACCTTCATATGAATACATGTAGCTTCCATTAAGCGTTAGTGAGCTACCTTGTGAGCCCATCTAATGATCTCAAATTGGTTGTCAGTGTAATACTTAGCACATTCAGGATTGTACAGCAAGTGCTGTCCAGTCATGGAATCACATCTAACATTAGGCATTATGTTCTGAGCTTTGCAAGCATGGGCTGGTTGAGTGCGGTCAGTGCGCTGCCTATTGCAAACGGTCAAAGGGACATGCTGGTTGATCCGATCCGCCAGTCGTTGGGACATACCGTCCATGTGCTTCAAAACTCACCTACTTCCATCGAGTTAAAATCGGGCCCTACACAATCTGAGAAATCTCAAGTTCAACCTCCAGTGAGTTAGCTGGTCTTAGCTGGGGCACTGATAGAGAGTCCTGCAATCGGCCTCAATACTCTTGGTTTGGAATGGGAGAAAATGAGTCAACTGGGGTTCCCCATCATTGTCTGGTGGTGATTGAGCCTCAAAGATCATGGGTGAGGATGGGAGCTCTGATACACCCTGTGGCTGCTCTCACTTTCTTGGCTTTTAAGTGAAGAATTGACAAGGAAGCAAAGGGAAACCATGAAGATTGGGGGAAAAAAACTAGATTATATATATATGGATATCCACATACAACAACTTGCAGTTATAAAGCACCTTTAACATGGCAATATATTCCCAAGGTACTTCAAAGGCAGGAAAAAAGATTGACATTGAGTTCACACAAGGTGACGTTAAGGTTGGTGACCAAAGCTTGGTCAAAGAGCAAGAATTAAGAAGCGTCTTAAAGGAGGAGAGGGAGGTGGACTGAAGGAAAGGTTTAGGGAGGGAGTTCCAGAGTTTCCGGCCTAGATGGCTGAACTGCTAATGGTGAGGAGATGGAAGCGGGAGGTGCACAAGAGGCCAGGGTCGAAGGAATGCAGAGATCTGAGAGGTTGTCGGGCTGGAGGAGGTTACGAAGGTTTGTAAAGGGTTGTGGGGGGAGGTGGGGGGGGTGGGTTGAGTTGAGGCCATGGAGGGGCTTGAACACGAGGACGAGAGTTTTAAAATCAACAGGTTGGAGGACCAGGAAGCAACATAGGTCAACCAATTGCTAATTGCTAGGTGAAAGCTAGAAGGCACATGATGCAATTGGTCCATGGTCAGGACATTCAAAGGATTTTCCTGTGTGCGTGTGATGTTACACCTCGGGGAGATGTGTGTGTGTGTGTGTGTGTGTGTGAGGCGAAATGGCAGTGAAAGTGCTTTGCCTCAGCTGGCTTGGCATTCAGCAAGCAAACGAGAACACAGAGCAGGTCACTGCACATGATAATTCACTCACCTCACACCCATTAACTTTAGTGTCAATGCTGCAACATATAATCACAGCAAATAGGACTGTGTATCGGAGCTTGTTATAGTGCCTTGTAACGCTGATGACTTATTCATGTCAGCTGCAAAGGAGCAAGGCACCATTGGATTTATTGCTTCTGCCAATGGATAGACTCGAGCGTCTTTACGGTATTGCACTCACTTAACCTCCCCACGATAATGGATGGGGCTAATATTCCAAAATACTGCTGGCCGACTCCATCAAACCCTTATTGGGGTGGCGGGTGGGGGGGGTGGGAAAGTCAGAATATTGTTCCGATGTGGAGTCAGAAATAGAAGTGTTAAATAATGCAGCGCATCCCATGTGTGCTGATTTCTACGGAAGATTGAAAGGGTACAAGAACGGAAAATGCTTTACCTCTTGCTTGTATAATATTGACACTGATGTGTTCTGTGAGTGGAATACATTTGAGAAAATTATCGCAATAAAGTTCGCTGTACGGTCTGCTGAGTTCAGCTGCTTACACCTCGGAGGTACCACTCCACATAAAGACATTACTTCATCACATTGTCTGTTACGCTCAGCTGGGTTTGCCAACTGTCCAGGATTGCCCTGGAGCCTCCAGGCTGCTGCTGTGCACATCGCCAGCTAGAAAGCCCATAGGGGCCTTACCAAAGCGTCCTTTTCTTTTAAAACCTGACATGGGAAAGGAAAGGCTGGCTGACTGACAGACCAGAATCATCCAGTCAAGGTTAACAAGGAGCCCATTCGCTTTCCAACTGTGTTGGGCAACCCATGGTGGGAGTCTGGGGGTGGCCGGGGTGGTGGGGGGAGGGTGGTGCGGAGCGATCGGAGGAAGGTGGTATGTCCAACCAAAGTTGGCAACCCGGCATTTCGCTGATATCGACTTTCACAAGAAGGAAAAATGTTTTTTTTAAATTTCTTTCTTAATCGTTTGACTGTCTTGGTCATGAAGCTGAAGGAGGTTAGGAATCATCTCAGGAATCAAGCACCATCTCAGGAATCAAGCACTCTCAGGGTTGGCTGCAGCACTGTTAGATGCAGCACAATGCTCCCTCTACCTCGCCACAATGACATACCTCAGCCTCCATCCTAACATCAGCCCCAACCTTAAAAGAGTGACCCTTTATTGCATCAATGTCAGGTTTTATCCAAACGCTTATGGCATCCAGTCTGGTGTCATTCTGGATCCCAAACACTGCTAGTTTTGTCATGTAGATTCATGCTCATCAGCAACTGGATTAAGAACTCAATGGAGAGCCACTAGGAACTAGATTGTGGGTCACCAGGAACTGGACTAAGGGTCAATAGGAACTGGATTAAAGCTCATTAGAAATTTGATTCAGGGTCACTAGGAACTAGGTTGCCAACTGTGATTAAATGTATTCCTGGAGATTTCATCACATGACTTGCCCCTCACACTCCAGCCATTAGTCGGCTGACACATCCATCCTTGTGATGCACTGCCCCCCTATGCCAATTGGAAAGCAAAAAGACTCATTACCCAATTGGATGATGCTTGGCTGAAAGCCAAACAGCCTTTTCCCCCCATCTTCAATATTTTTATGTCTAGTAAAAAGAAACGTTCAAAGAAAATGATGAAGAAAAACATTTTTTTTAATGCCCGATGATTTTTTTCCCCAGGGTTTGCACCCAGCAGTGTCCTAGAGATTGATTTTCAATTCCTGGAGACTCCAGGCCAATCCTGTAGGGTTGGCAACCCTACCAGGAACTGAATGAAGGCTCATTAGGAACTGGATTAACAATCATTAGGAATTTAACTTGCATATCCACCAGAGAGAGCAGCCAAAAAATGTTAACGTCAACAGTGCAGCACTCCCTCAGTGCTGAACTGGAATATCAGCCTAGTCATGTTCTGCTGAAGGGTCATGAGGACCCGAAACGTCAACTCTTTTCTTCTCCGCCGATGCTGCCAGACCTGCTGAGTTTTTCCAGGTAATTCTGTTTTTGTTTTAGTCATGTACATGAGCTGACACTGGAGCGCACACCAACTATACAACTCCCAATGGGACTGGGCAGTTCCCTTTTACTCCCTGTTCCTTGTACATTTGACAATGGCGTCTGCCAATGCAGTTCTCTTAAATATGTAAATGAGGAACCTCAGGCCGTTTTTAGGAACCCCCAACAGAAACTGAGCATTAGGCCTGTCCCTCCTAAGATTCTCCTGCCAATAAAAGCTAAATTTATCTTAAATTGAATTAGAAAAAACAACCTTTGCTGTGGAGGCAAGGAGAGCCTGAGAGGCTGCTCTTGACTCCTTTTTTAATCCAACTTTCATTTCTTTCTTTTTTAATTTAATTTTTTTTATTTTCTTTTATGTTTAATGATTTGCTCATTTTTAAAAATCCTTTTCCCAGCTCCCTTTCCCCCCACAGGGGGATCTGTCACTTGTTTTTTTATGTTTTGCTTTCACAACAGCTAACCCCTTGTTCTGCCATGAATATTTTCTGCTTTCTTGCCTTTATGCCACTATCAGCACCTTCTTTAGTCTTTAACACTACCGTTAACACTCCCTTTGTCTTCTGTCCATGACATCTTTGTCAACCTCTCCTTAGTTGTCACCTATCCGTGACCTTCTATCTTGTTCCATCTGCTCCACCCCCTCTTAAACAGTAAAAAATACATCACATTTCCACCTTTCTTTAGCTCCAAAGGAGAGTCATGTGGACTTGAGACATTAACTGTGTTTCTCTCTCCACAGACGCTGCCAGACCTGCTGAGTTTTTCCAGCATTTTCTGTTTTTATTCCAGCTCCTCACGCCTGCACCCCCAACCCCTGACGATAGCGCGGTCTAATTTTGATCTGGCTTTGGGCCTCCTGTTTGGGGTGAGCGCTGTCCACACATTTCCGCCCATTGTGTTTGGCTGGGATGTAATCAAATAGTGCATTACTGACACGGGACCTCAAACAAAAAAACGTGCACTCGTCTGCAATCCCGTAGTCCCTGCTGGAACACACTCCACGCCCTACGCACAAATGGCAAGCCCACCTCTCGATGGCACACCCCCTGGGTTAACCGCAAGCATCACCAACCTCACCCTGGCAACTGGCCCGACTGGTGAATGCCCAGGTTTCAACCTTGCGAGGAAAGCCTGGACGACACTTGACCTCTAGAGGACAGGCCGGGGAACATGGGGCCACTTACTCCATAGGTGGGGCATGAAGAACAGCACGAATTGTGACCAGTGACCATCCAAGTCAAACCATCGTCCCGCCCAATGAGCTCCTGCCCTACCAGATCCATTCCTGCTGACATCGCAGCCACTGACGCTGCCTCAGCTGAATGGACTGCTAACCGTGACACGGAGCCGGAGCTGCTTCCCCAGATGGACGATTAACAAAATGGTGGCCCAGATCTTCCGTTCTCCGAAGGGTCGTGCCCTGGAGGTAACCCTGGAGGGTGCCATGGGGAGCCCCGCAGGTGCCCCATGCGAAAACTACACAGGGATCGCCCAGGAGGTTTTAACTTCCGATGGGCAATTCTCCAGCGTCTAGAGCCCCCCGAAACTCCGCTTAAAAGTTGGAGACTTTGGATGGTTCCAACTCACTTAACAGAATATTTACCCAGGAAAAGTTAACTCCTGGATAACTACGCTACTGACCACCCCCCGCCCCCCCCCGGCAGCCCCCTCTGGACCCCCTAACGCATACCCCAAATCCCCCGACTCCCCCGCAACCGACCACCCAACTGCCCTCTCACCCCACCGACCACCTAATTCTCCCCACGAATGTCGTCCCCTCACTGCCCCTTCCCATCCCCATCTACACCCAACCCCCATCCTGACCACCCAACTGCCCCCTCCCCCACCACCCGACGACCCCCTCCCCCCAACTGCCCCCGACCACTCGACTGCCTCTGCCCACCAACTACCTTCTGCCCCTCTGACTACCTGACTAACCTCTCCCCCTCAACTACCCCCCACCACAACACCCTACCATCCCCTCCACACAAACTGCCCCCGACCACTCGACCACCTCCAGCTACCTTCCGCCCCTCTGACTAACCTCTCCCCCTCAACTACCCCTCCCCACAAACTGCCCCCAACCACTCGACCACCTCCGCCCACCTTCCGCCCCTCTGACTAACCCCTCCCCCCTCAACTACCCCCCCGAATCCCCGACTAGCCCCCTCGCCCCAAACTAAACCCCACTGTCCTGACCACCACCCCCCCTGCCCCCCCCGCAACCACTCCACTCCCCCTAAATACAACCCCACCCCCAACCCCTTCCCACCTACCAACCACACCACCCCCCCACCCTGGTACCCCCTCCTCCCACCCGGCCTCACCACCGACTCCCCCCAAAACGCCACCCCTCCCCCACTCTCCCACTTACACGACATGCTTCATTTCCCTCCTGTCAAAGTGTCTGGGACAGATAAACTTATCGGTATAAGGTAGCTGGTGCTGTAACACGGGGCCGTGAGTTTGCTCTCCCTGACACTCCTACGCTGCACTCAAGGACTCCAGGAGCAGCCTCGCAGGCTCCACTTTCCCCCCACAGGCCCCGGTCGGAGGTCCGGGCGAGAAGTGCGGAGCGATCGGCAATCCGATGGCGATTGTCACTTCACGGAGGATTAGGCCCGGCAAGTTATCCTCACCGGCGAGACCCGCACATCACAATGTCCACTCCGACAAGATAGCGAAGGTCACCCTGTGCCGATCGAATTATACCCCAAGGAGGCCGGCGTTTTCGAGAGAAGGGGAAGACAGTGACTTCAATAATACCAACCACCGAACATGACATAATTCCGAGGAGTGCTATTCGCAGTCATTTTATAATTAGTAATGGGCAGGGAATGAATATTCAAGGATGACATTCCTCAAGCAAGGTTTTGCTTCTGCCTCTCCGGAGAGGGAAGCAGAACAGGACCCCAATATCAAAGATAGCAGCGAGGGGATGGTCTCGCTTTACTGTTACACAGTCTTTCAGTTAATCACTTGGCGAGTTACCAATATGGGGTGGCCACTGGGACTAGGTCCGTTCTGTCCTTTAATTAAAATGGTAAGCAGTGGCGAGGCCTCTGAGGAGAAATACTTTGGCTCTCATTCAATGTTTTGCTTAACAGAACAAGAAGTGGCCCAGTGAAGTGAAACTTGGGGATTTGAAGGACAGCTTGCAAGGTGACAGGAATAACACGGTAACATTCCGAGTGGCTGAGAGCGGATCTCAACCCCAAGGGCAGACGTGTCACTCAAATGCACTCTCCTAAGTTCTGATTTCTCAGCCTTAAGATGGCTGGCTGTATTTAACAAGCCAACTCTAGCCCCCCTTGTCCATCCCCCACTTTCTTAATTCCACCATTTTGTTGCCTGGGCCTTAAGCTCTAGGATTCCCTCCCTAAGCCTCTCAACCTCTCTCTCTTTTTTAAGACCCTTCCTAATAACTAGATCTTTAGCTGAGCTTTTGCCGCACATCCTTATGCGTCCTTTGGCCCAGCATCAATCTTTCTCTCATTATGGTGAGGCCGCACCTGGAGTATTGTGTACAGTTTTGGTCCCCGTATTTAGGAAAGGATAAACTGGCATTGGGGGCAGTTCAAAAGAGATTCGCTAGGATGATTCCTGGGATGAAGGGGTTGACTTATCAATAAACGGCTAAACGGGTTAGGCCTTTATTCATTAGAGTTTAGAAGAACGAGGGGTGATCTTATTGAAATGTACAAGATTCTGAGGGGGCTTGACAGAGAAGATTTTGAGAAGATGGTTCCACTAGTGGGGGAGTCTTGAACTAGTTACAGAATAAGGGGGCACTCATTTAAAACTGAGATGTGAAAGAATTCCTTCTCTCAGGAGGGAATGAATGTCTGGAATTCTCTACCCCAGAGAGCTGTGGAGGCTAGATCACTGAAAGTATTTAAAGAGGAGGTAGATAGATACTTGAAATATCGGGGGAGTTGAGGGCTATGAGGAGCTGGCATGAAAGAGGAGTTGAGGCCTGGGGCAGATCAGCCATGGTCTTATTAAATGGCAGGGCAGGTTTGAGGGGCCGAATGGCCTACTCCTGCTCCTTTTTCTTATGTTCTTTTGTTCTTATGCTCCAGTGAAGCACCTTGGGACGATTCACTCCACTGACGGCACTATATAAATGCAAGTTGTTGTTGTAGTCCTTCTCCTGTGACATTGCACATTGGGAGTCAGGCCTCAAATGTAGTCTTTAGATAAACTAGGCTTCGAGGATAAGGGCGTGCAGATGTAATTAAAGCTCCGTGCTCTATTCATATATTCTCACCTAATTTTTAAATCATGTTTAATTTAGCGTAGCGGTATTGTCACTGGGCTAGTACTCCAGCGATGCAGGGTGATGCTTGGGGGACCCGGGGTTTGAACCCCACCACGGCAGATGGTGAAATTTGAATTCAATAAAAAAAAATCTGAAATTAGTAGCCTAATGATGATCAGGAAACAACTGTCGACTGTTGTGAAAACCTGGTTCACTCATGTCCTTTAGGGAAGGAAATCTGCCGTCCTTACCCGGTCTGGCCCATGTGTGACTCCAGACCCCACAGCAGCGTGGTTGACTCTGAAATGGCTTCGCAAGCCATTCAGTTTGAAGGGCAATTAGGGACGGGCAACAAATACCGGCCTTGCCAGTGACGTCCGCGTCTCATGAAAGGGAAAAACAAACAGTTGGAGTTTCTCTGAAGTACAGGCTGAGGAGTTCAGAAAGATCGAATTAAACAGGAATCATAGGAATGGGCACAGACAACTTGTAACAGAGAAACTTGACACATGGACTCTGACAAAAATGTGACAACAGGAGCTATGAAGAGAAAGACTTGCATTTACGCGATACCTTTCAGGAATTCAGGATGTCCCACCCCATTTTCCACCCAGTTAAACACTTCATAGTCACTGCAACAATGTGAGGAAATGCAGCAGCCAATTGGTGCATGGTAAGATCCCACAAATGGCAATGAGATAAATAACCGGACAATCTATTCTTTCCTAGTGATGTTGGTTGAGGGGCAAATGTCGGCCAGGACACCTGAAGGACCACCCCCACCCCCCCACCACCCTCTTCTTCGAAAGGTGCCCCGGGATCTTTCATATCCACTTGACGGGGTGTCAAGGCTACACAGCACGGGGGTGTTGGCTGAAATGATAGGCCCATAACTCTCTGATTCAGAAATGAAAGGGCTAGATCTGATACCTACAGTCTGATCTTTGAAACAGGATGCACATGAAAATTCATAGGAACATAGGAACAGGAGTAGGCCATTCAGCCCATCGAGCTTGCCCCGCCATTCAGTTAGATCATGGCTGATCACCTATGCCACTTTCCCGCACTATCTCCATATCCCTTGATGTCATTAGTCTCCAGAAACCTATCGATTTCTGTTTGGAATATATTCAACGATTGAGCTTCCACAGTCTCTGGGGTAGAGAATTCCAAAGATTCCCCACCCCCTGACTGAAGTACCTCAGCCTGTACTTCAGAGAAACTTTGACAGTTTGTTTTATTCTTTCATGGGATGTGGGCGTCAATGGCAAGGCCAACATTTGTAGCCCGTCCCTAATTGCCCTTCAAACTGAATGGCTTGCGTGGCCATTTCGGAGTCATCCACATTGCTGTGGGTCTGGAGTCACATATAGGCCAGACCAGGTAAGGACCATGAGTCTCATCTCATGTGGAGATGAGACTCCTCATCTCAGTCTTAAATGGCCTGCCCCTTACCCTAAGATTATGCGCCCTGGGTTTTAGACTCACCAGCCAAAATGGACAATTTCACACTTCATGGCTACATTCTTCTCCATTTGCCAGTGTTTGCAAGACACTTAATATATTGCAGATGCTGTTTAAGGCTTCAAAACAGCCCAAACCAAGTGTTAAAGGAAAACAGCCAGGCTTATGGTGGTTCAAGATACCTTTTCAGGCAGCAGCCTTCAGCTGCACACCGCCCTCTTCCGCACTCTCTCATACACCCTGACTCACTGAATGTAACGGCTTACCCCGTTCAGCAGCACAAACATGAAGAGAGCATTTAGAAATTGTTATGCTCAGCCCTAGGTGAAAATTGAAGGTGTGGGTAATGCAACAGGAGGGCCCATCAGCATCGAAAGAGGTCGGGCAGCAAAGCATTTCTGATTAACAAGCTGTCAGAGCCAAAGGAGGAAGTCTGGAGGTCTTTTTATAGCACGTTAAGGAGAGGGAAAATGGTCCTTCAGAGTGAAATAGGGACGTTCTTAAGCTAGCTCGCTGGAGGAGTGACTCGTGAAACAGATCTGGGAGCGATAGTAGACTCTATGTCCAGACAGACGGGAGCAGGGACCGACAAGCGCAAAGAGGCACTGAGCAATAGTGCCAGATAGAGGAGAGCCAGGCTCCGGCCTACTACAGAGCTCAAGTAGGCTGCATTCTGAATGTTGCAGTCAGTTCTAGTCGTCGATTTTTTGGGTACGAAGGAAATTAAGGGATATGGGGATAGTGCGGGAAGGTGAATTGAGGTTGAAGGTTAGCCATGATTGTATCGAATGGCGGAATGTCCGAATGACCTACTCCTGCTCCTCTTTCTTATGCTCTTATGAGCTATGAGGGAAAGGTTCAAAAGCCCTGAAGGGGATCAAAGCAGATCCATCAAAGCCTGATTCCCCCATGGCAGAGGCCTGAGTTGAGAGCAAAGGATGCAGAAATTCAGAGTTCCGTCTCGAATGGAGAGGGGCGGAGAAAAGGTGAAGCAAGAACTAGGTTTAACCATGACTTCATCATAAAGAGACACAGATGCAAACTGGTACAAGGCAAGTCAGGGCCGAGTGCCAGGACAAGCCTCTTCACTCACGGAGCGATCAGTGTCCAAAAGGGGTTCCGTGTTGGGGGCGAGGGCCGAAAACCCTGGAATCCTTTAACATTTGGGTGGTAGCAGTAGTGACGGGCCTGCACAAGGCCGATTTCCATGTGTGCTACACCTGAAAGTGCCATTTACACAGGGGGTAATGGGGTAAGGAATGGGGAAGGGACGGGATTGCTAAGGCTGGACCATTTGTGGCTGATGTTACAGGGACAGGCGTCACTTTCAAACCTCCAGCCCCACTGAGCTCAAAAAGGGAGAAGCAAAAGCCAGAGAGATGAGGCTGAAAGGAAGCACGTTCCTGGGACATTGTGCCCTGGATTATCAGTGTTAGGGTGGTCAGATGTGGTCCAGACAGCAGTAGTTCGGACACGTCCTCAGATGAAACTGTTGTGCGGTGTACCTGACGATCCCATAGCTACCGAGAAGGACTGAACAGGCTGAGGCTCCTTTCTCTAGGAAAGGAAAGATTAAGGATCACCCAACGGACGTCTTTAAAATTAAGAAGGGGTTCGAGAGAGGTAGAAGTAGAGAAGATGGGCGGAATTTTACCCTACCCTGCCCACTGGTGGGATTTTCCAGACTCGCCGAAGGCAATGGGCTTTTGAATGGCTCACCACATTTTGCAGCCCCCACCCCTGCTGCCACAGGGTTGTAAAATTCTGCCCCATGTTTCCATTTGTTGGAGAGTCCAGAATTAGGGGTTACAAATGCGAGCTATTCGCTAATAAAGCCAATGAAGGATTCAGATGGAACAGCCTTACCCAGAGAACGGCTGGAATGTGGAACTCGCTACCACAGGACCCTCCACCTACTCCAGTAGCTGAGGCAAATAGGGCAAATGCATTTGAGGGAAAGAAGAAGGAGGAGAAAGGAATAGAAGATTCTGCTGACTGGGCTGGGTGAATGGGGGCCTGTGTGGAACAGAAACATTGGTACAACCCAGTGGGCCTAATGGTATGTCCAGTGCTGTAAAATACGTATTATTTTACTAGTAACGCATTGGGTGCAAGGCATGTTTGGGATATTTGCCGCATGCGTGATAGGGGGCTATGCAAATGCTAACCTTTCTATTCATATGAACAAGTTGAGTCAGGAATGTTTAACGCTTCAGGCCTTACAACAATCATGTTTCATCAAATCATTATCAGGGCTTGTTTCGTTCGCTGATCATTCATCTCACCAGCTCCTCAAAGTTGCTTATGTTATTACTTTTCCTCTGACCGACTTACATCATTCTCCAGATATGTGCATATTTATTGGGAGGGCGCTTTGGGATTTATCCTCTGACATCTAACTAATCCTTCAACTGCTCACGGGGAAATGCTTAACCTTTGCATCACTATTATCTACCAGACTTGCTGCAGTTTTGTTTGTTTCGTCTTTCAATGTTCTAGTTATTAATGGCCAATTTGATGGAGCTTTGACCACCTCCCAATGACCGTGTTGCTACAGTAAAAACTGGGAAATAAGAGTACTGGTCCGAACTGGTCTTGTATACTTTAAAATGGAACACCATAAAAACTGGGAAATAAGAATACTGGTCTGAACTGGTCTTGTATACCTTAAAATGGAACACCATAAAAACTGGGAAATAAGAGTACTGGGTCCGAACTGGTCTTGTATACTTTAAAATGGAACACCATAAAAACTGGGAAATAAGAATACTGGTCCGAACTGGTCTTGTATACTTTAAAATGGAACACCATAAAAACTGGGAAATAAGAGTACTGGGTCCGAACTGGTCTTGTATACTTTAAAATGGAACACCATAAAAACTGGGAAATAAGAGTACAGGTCCGAACTGTTTTTTCCTTCTGGGTAAGGCTAGCCTGTAGTTTGACTGGCTTAATGGCGAGCACTTCTGTCCTCTGATCCCAATGGTTGTGGACTCACAGTCTTATTCCAGAATCTTGAGCATATAATCTGGGCTGACACTCCCAGTCCCATACTGGGGGAGTGCGGCGCTGTCAGAGGTGCCGTCTTTCAGATGAGGCATTACGGTTAGACCCCATCTGCCCTCACAGGAGAATGTAAGAGTTTCTATGGTACAATTTTAGTGAGAGTAGGGGAGTTATCTCCGGTGTCCTTCCCCAATAGTTATCCCTCAATCAGCATTGCAAACGGATAATCTGATCACTAATCCCATTGTTGTTTGTGGGATCTTGCTGTGTGATAATTGGCTGCAGCGTTTCTTACATCATGACAATGGCTACACCTCAAGACATGCTTACCGTTAATCGCAGTGCATAAGTCAGCCCGGTGTATAAAGACGACCCCATTTTTCGAGCTCCTAAAAAATCGTGCTTTTGCATCTACTTGGCATAGATGTCAACCGCCCCAACAATAACACCACCCCAGCCCCCAGCCCCGCCTTTTCAACCAGGAAATGCTATATTCGTCAGCCTCAATTTTTCCCCTCACAAATGCATGCACTACTTACTGGTATCTTATAGCTGGGCACAAGGAATCAAGCATGCGATACAAGTTGTGTTGCAAAGATGTGTGGGAGTTTAAGACAAGCCCACTCTTTGCGTCAGCTGCTGATGGTGACCACGCCACACCCATGGCGACAGTTTTATGCCGGCGCATATGTCAACTTTGCTTTTGGATGGAGTTTTCGAGGCTTCAAAAGCCAACTTGCACACTGACATCTGTGGCGATTGGCTGTCAAGGGATTTGGGATGTCCCAAGGTCATCAAAGGGGCTATATAAATTCAAGGTATTCCCTTCTTAGGAGGGTCCCTGATGAAGCATCTGGTCTGTGTTGTGCTGATTGATCTTGTCAGGGTTATAATCGCCTGGACGACTTAGACCAAAGAGGGGGAGCGATTTAAACTTGTGTAGGAACATAGGAGCAGGAGGGAGCCATTCAGCCCATCAAGCCTGCTCTACCATTGAATGCAGTCATGCCAGATCACCCACTTCAGTGCCTTTTTCCCCTCACTATCTATCCCCATATCTCTTTACGTCATTGGCATTTAGAAATCTGTCAATCTCTACTTCAAACATACTCAATGATTGAGCTTCCACAGCCCCCTGGGGGAGAGAATTCCAAAGATTCCCAACCCTCTGAGTAAAAAGAATTCTCTTCATTCCGGTCCTTAGTGGCTTCCCCCTTATTTTGAAATTGTGTCCCTTGGTTCTAGGCTCCCCTGCCAGGGGGAACAACTTACCTGCATCTACTCTGTCGATCCCTTTAAGTATTTTGTAGGTTTCAATGAGATCACCTCTCATCCTTTGAAACTCTAGAGATTACAGGCCCAGTTTCTCCAATCTCTCCTCATAGGACAGTCCCACCATCCCCGGAACAAGCCTGGTGAACATTCATTGTACTATCTCTATGGCAATAATATTTGCATACAAACGCATGAGCATTGGATAGAGGCGGAACTGGGTTTGGGTAAAGGCAGCCTCCATGTTTGAGTAGAGCTGTACATGAAGAACGGAGACTGAGTCCCTGGGTGGAAGGAAGGAAATGTAGAAAGGCTTGCATTTTTATAGCACCGTTCGCAAATTCAAGGTATCCCAAGGCGCTTTACAGCCAATTTCTTAAAAGTGCAGTTATTGTTGTAGCTTAAGAAACACAACACTCTTGTCCAGAGCAAGCTCCTGTGAGCAGCAATCTGCTTATGATCAGATAATCTGTTTTTTTTTGTTGTTGGATGAGAGCAAAGTGTTGGCCAGGACACCAGAGAGGACTCCCTTGCTCTTAAACTGCCATGGGATCTTTCACATCCATCTCAAGGGACAGTGAGGCCTTATTTGAAAGACTGGGGCACCAGCCTAGATTTCTTACTCAAGTTCCTGGAGTGGGGCCTTAACACACACCTTCTGACTGTGTGCCACTCACTAATCCAGGACTGACGTGCCTGACAAGTTGATGTTCCGGTCTTTGCGAAATTCATGGATCACTGTCACGGGGATGTAATAGAGTAGAAGCAGCAGGGGGAGGTGGAGAACTGGGGTCTTGATTGGAAATGGGAGTTCATTGGTTTAAAAAATGAACAAGGCAGCTACCTTCAGCGGCTGAATGAGGCACGGATGTGATACAGGGCACATCTGTAAAGGATCTTGACAGAACGACCTCCACCCGGCATCTTTAGTGAATATACTAAGGCGAGGAGCAGTCCGGAGAATGGGCCTTTTCTTACCGTCGTTTTGCACGTTTTTAATCGCTGCACTGAGAGAACAATAACTTGCATTTAGATAGCGCCCTTCACATCGTAAAACAGCCCAAGGCGAGAGCTTCATCAAGCAATATTTGACTCAAGGGGCAGAATTTTACACTTGGCGTGCGGGCAGGTGCCTGACATGCCGGAGGGTAAAATGACACGCGATGATGTCGGGCACGCGCCCTGACGTCATCGTGAACTCGCGCGATATTTCACTCGGTGGGCGCGCGCCAGAGTCGGCTGCGCGCCCGCCGATAATTGAAAGGCCTGTCGAGGCTATTAACGAGGCAGTTAAGTCAAATTTTACTCTGCCCATCCGACCTCACAGCTGGCGAAAAGGCCAAGCGGCCTTTAGGCTTCTTCGGAAACCTCATCCACGAGCGGGACCTAGACCCAACTCTCCCTCCTCCCCCTGCCTGCACATCTGCACTACCGCTTGCCATCCACGCATGGGGGGGGCCTTAATTGGCCCGCCCGCCTGAAATCGCGGTGGGGAGCCAATCGCAGGGCGGCAGTCAGCTCCCCAGACCGCCCCACTCGCTCCTGCCGAGCGCTCCCGCCGACTGGAAAATCCTGGCCAAGGTGTTCGGGCAAGTTTGGTCTCAGGCAGATTTTAAGGAACATGTTAAAGAGAGAGCTAGAGTTTCCTATGTTGGTCACATGGCCTATCTTATCCTGAGTAACTCTGGTCGAACTCAGGTGGTTACTTCAAACTGCTTTATTAACGCTATATACAAGATAGTCCACAGGGTAGGCATATCTCTCATGAGTACAGACCCTTCCATCTGCTCTACAGAGTCTACAGCACACGACAGCTGATGTCAGTGTTACATCATGGTATACATCTCTAACTCATTAGCATAGCTATCCTATGAACCCATTACACCACAGTGAGTCCATGAACTATAGGGGCTTAGGGAGAGAATTGTTAAGCTTAGGGCCTTGTCAGCTGAAGGCATGTCCGCCAATGGTGGAGTGATTAAAAACGGGGCTACACATGCGCCCAGAATTGCTGGAGCTCAGATCACCGGAGGGTTGTGGGGGCTGGAGGAGATCTCAGACATAGAGAAGGGTGAGGCCACGGGGGGAATTTGAAAACTGATGACAAATGCCAATGTTTTTATCAAATTGCTTAGAGCCCAGTACATTTTCCACTTCCGATGAAAGCTCACTGACCTGAAATGTGAACTCTGTGGTTCTCCCTCCACCCATGCTACCAGACCTGCTGAGAAATTCCAGCATATTCCGTGTATCCGCAGTATTTTGTTTTTGTGTCCCAAAACCAAAGTCCTGTGTGAGAACATTGGAACAGGAGGAGGTCATTCAGCCCCTCCCTTCGAACCTGTTCCACTGTTCAGTGAGAGCATGGCTGATCTGTATCAAAATGACATCCATCTGCCTTGGTTCCAGATCCTTTTATACCCGGTCTAGCAAACATCCATCCATCTGAGATTTAAAATTATTAACTTAGCATTGTTAAATTCAATGCATCTCGCAGTAATAAATTATTCCTGAAAGCATCTAATGCTTTTCGTGGGTGAGAGTTCCACACTTCTACTGCCGTTTTTAAAAGAAAGTATATTCTTTCATGGGATGTGGGTGTCGCTGGCAAGTTCAGCATTTGTTGCCCATCCCTAATTGCCCCTGAACCGAACAGCTTGCTAGGCCATTTCGTAGGGCAGTTAAGAGTCAACCCACATTGCTGTGGGTCTGGAGTCAGATGTAGGCCAGACCAGGTAAGGATAGCAGATTTCCTTCCCTAAAGGGTATTAGTGAACGAGATGGGGTTTTTAATGACAATCAGTAATAGCTGTCATGGTCACCATTACTGAGACTAGCTTTCAACTCTAGATTTTATTAGTTCAATTTAAATTCCACCAACTACTGCAATGGGATTTGAACATGTGGCTGCAGGATATTAGTTTGGGTGTCTGGACTACTAGTCCATTGAAAGTAGCACTACACCACCATCAGCCCTCATGGGCAAAATATGTATTTTCTAACTTCACCGATTGAATGATCTAGCTCTGATTTTAAGGTGAGTGTTCCTGGTCCTGGACTCACTGTAGTGTTCACATGTTCAATTGTTCTGTGTTTGATTGTTTGTTTCCATTGACTGATCATTGCTCACTATGTGTGATTGGTGAAGCCTGGGTGTGATCACTTAGAAAAAGAAACTAAACTGAGAAAAGCTACTGTGAGTGTAAGAGAGCAGACATTTAAAAGCATTGAGTAAAACTCCTGTTACACACATAGAAGCTGGTGTATCATCTCTGCATATCTCTGAGGTATATCCATTCCCTCCCAACAGAGAAGGATTCTTTCTATTTACTCCATCAGTTCCTTTCAAAATATGAAAATCCTCAATTGAATCAGGCTTTAAACTTCTACATTCCAGGGAATGCAAGCAGCCAATGGCCAAGCAGCCTAAGGTGGTTCAGGTTGCAGTCTGCCCTGGAGGAGTGGGTTTGTTTCCCACTTCTGACATTAATCATGGGGGAGGCGGTGGCAAAGTGGTGTTGTTGCTGAACTAGTAGTAAAGACCTAGAGTAATGATCTGGGGACCTCATTGGAAAATGGTGGGATTTGAATTCAATAAAAATCTGGAATTAAAAGTCTGATGATGACCACGAAACCATTGCCAGTTGTTGTAAAAACCCACCTGGTTCGCTGATGTCCTTTAGGGAAGGAAATCTGCCGTCCTTACCTGGTCTGGCCTACATGTGACTCCAGACCCACAGCGATGTCCTCTGAACAAGGGCAATAAATGCTGGCCCAGCCAGTGATGTCCACATCCAATGAATAAAAAAAAAGAACTCTCCTCATGATCGAACGCTTGGAGCCCTGGAAGGATTCTGGTTAATCTGCACTACATCTCCCTCAAAGGCCAATATTTCCTTTTAAAGGTGCTATGCCTAGAACAGCGTACCACCCCTAATCTGCAGGCCTCGCTCTGACTGTTAAGTAATAGTGTTTGTCTTCCTTGAACTCCGAGATGTTGTGGCAGCTTAATGAAAGTAAATTGTTTCCTGGAAGTAACCAATTGATTTTCTTTTTCTCTTTCGGGCGTTGCTGATGAGATTTTTAAACTGACTCTGATTTGAAGACAGCTGTTGGCGTTCGACCCTGGGAAAGAGTAACCAGGGCTTCCTTCGGTCCATCATAGGCACCGGAGAATCGGAGGATGGAATTTTACCGGCCTTCCTTGGTGGGGGAAAATGCGGGCGAGCGGTTCAAAATCCCGCCGTCGTAGAATTCCGACCGTAGAACCTTCCAGAAAGGAGGAAGGCCGGTCGGCCCGCTGGGTGGGAATCTTGTTGAGGTGTCGGGGGTCTTGCCTGCTGGCTGGAGCGCCGGCGAGAGACCCGGGCTGCCTCTCCTCGGGAAGGCCCTCCGAACCACAAGCCAAGCAGGCAATCCGGCGGGCACCCCCCCCTGCAACCGAGGCCCTGGGGGTGTGTAGTGGGGGGGTGTGTAGTGGGGGGGTGGGGCTGGAATTCCCGCCGTCAGAGAGCGGCGGCCAATCAGAGGCTGGCAGCGCTTGTGCTCAGCAGCGCCGCTGAGGAGGCTGTGGCTACTGCCGGAAGGACAGGCGCCGGAGCCCCAGGCTTGTGGAGGGGCCCAGGCCACGTGTGTTGAGGAGGGCGGGGGGTGGTTTTCGCTGGGTTGGTGGGGTCATGGGATGAGGGGAGCAGGGGGGGTTCAGCAGCAAGGGAAAGGGGGTGGCTCTCAGTGCAACTACCCCCCCCAGCACCTCCTCACCTTCCTGACATCT